>NW_020867494.1:0-42033 GCF_003369695.1 Bos indicus x Bos taurus | reverse complement strand
TTTGATGGAGGGATTTACTTCTCAAATTGTCATTGCCATTGATTGGATTTACTAATCATGAGCAAGAATTGACTAAAATGAGAAGCTGTGCCTAAAACTGGTAAACTATATTTCATATTTTACTTCTGCTTTTTGAAAGACAGAACAATTTGATCAGTGGCTGAGGTAACAGGTAACATATGTGAACTGGCTAAACTTATACTCTGGATCCTTACTTATAGCTAGCTATTCCAAAAGATCATCTAAATTTTCCTTCAACTCTAATTATTAATTTGGAAATGTTTTGCTAATAATAATATATTAGAATTCTAGATTTAATCATATTTTGAGTCTTGTGGCCTGACACACTCATCTTTGTAATTTCACATTTTTAGCCTTTTCGTCACATCTGCTTTTTTAATTTTTATCATTAAGCATTTTTTTTCAATTATTAGGATGATTGTTTAGGTAACCAATCTTGCTCAGTGAAATTCTGTATTATATAAAAATGCCTGATCAGTTAGATGAAATTAATCAAAACCACAGTATGGATCGTACAGGTGACAGTGGTTTTGTACTTTCCCGATAATTATTTTAGGCTAATTCATTTCCTTTTAGAAAACACCTATATAACTACTTACTGTAATTATTTTGAGATTGTGTTGAGCACAACTTATGGAAATCAGGATACCAAAAGCATTCTTTAAAAACATTATATTTTTAAAAATAGAGTTTGTGTAAGGAATGATGAAAAGGTTTTGGAAATGATGATGTTTGCACAGTGTTGTGAGCATAATTAATGCCACTGATTTAGACACTGAAATAGCTAAAATGATGGTATCTTATGCTCTCTGTATTTTTTACAGTAAAAAGTTTAAGAGATACAGAAGAAAAATTAATTGTATGTTTTATAATCAAAAAGTAACATTAGGTTTAGGGCAGTGCAGATGATGATTGAGGTTTTTCATTGGAAATTTTAGAAAGAAAACAATTTGTCAGGGGCTCGCGTAAGGAATGTTGTACTGCGTTCAACATGGTTAAGTATCAACTTGATTTTCAGAGCCTGCTAAGTGAAATCTGGCACTTTGAACTGATGATGTTTGGAAATTTTTCTGTGATTTAGTCAGCAAGGGGTTTGAGAGTGTCCTCTCCAATGTGAAGTGGATGTTGAGGTGGCTGGCAACTTGATCCTTTTATGGCTGTTGGCTACTGCCTCATCCCCCACCCAGCCTCAGCAGCGCCCTCCAGCACTCAACACCACTCCAGCACCTCCCTCCAGCCCCCAGCACCTCCCCAGCACCTCCCTCCAGCCCCCAACACCCACCCCCCGCACCTCCTTCCATCCCCCAACAACTCCCAGCACCTCACTCCCATCCCCCAACACCCCCCAGCACCTCCCTCATCCCCAGCCACCCCAACACCCCCCAGCACCTCCCTCCAGCCCCACCACCCCCCCAGCACCTCACTCCATCCCCCAACACCCCCAGCACCTCACTTCCATCCCCACAGCACCCCCCAGCACCTCAATCTCTCTCACAGCTGAGTGGCTGCTTAGAGGCATGTGGGGGACCCAGAAGTGCGACCTTCACATCTTCTTACAATTCCTGTCTCTCTGTTTGGACTTGTCATCCCATTCCTTAAAAAACATCCCTGAGAATGGAAAGGGAAAGGCTTGAGAAGGGTGAGAGAAGTGGGATATTTCAAAGTTGTGCCAAAAACAGCAAAGTCGGAAAAGCCTCGGCAAACAGAAGAGCTGGCTACTTTAACACCTTTCTCATTCCTGGGAGCCCCCGGTTAACGGCAAGTGCTACTGTCCCCAAGGTTCTGTTTTTGCAGGTGGAAAAGCAGTTGGACCAGCACCTTCTCTCCAACCCAAACATTCTTTTCCAGCCCTCCAGGAGCAGCCTGCTCCAGTGAGCTCAGCGTTCAGCTGTCAATCCCAGAAGGCCCATTAGCCGGTAACCAAATGACAGGTTGTAAAGTTCCTTGGAGTGAAGAATTAGGCTAAGCCGTTAACCTTCCCCATGCAAAGGACAACAAAGAAATTCTAGTAAGAGGTAAAAAGACAGACACTCAATTTACTGTTTCACTCTTAAATCCTCATCCGTTGCTCATGGAAAAAACATGGGCTTTTCAGAAGCATTTTCTTGGGCAGTTGGCATGGGAGGCTCCCTGCAGCAGCCGCCTCTTTGCTTCTCTGCCGTTTATTTTCCCATTCCCACTTGCTGCCTACTCCACTCAAGCACTTTGTATGAAGTGATGCCACTTCAGCTGAAGTGCTAAAATCTGCCCGCCCTAAATGGGATATGGAAATGTGGGAATATTAGCCCTTAAACAGTAGGCTAAAAATTCTTTCATCCATCTATCCCTAAGGCGAACTGGGTTTTCAAGCCAAAATCACAGGTTGCCTTTTGCTTTGTAAATCAACAGTTGGATGTGTAATTGGGATTTATTTTTTTTCTTTTAATGTCAAAATGACTCTTGGGTGTTGATTTGGCAAGTGGAAGTAACATAGAAAGGCTGTATAAGTAGTTTTAGAATGGCAGTTAAAATCTCATAATCTAACTTTAACAATTGATTTTGCTCCAAATTTCCATATTGGTATTATTCAGCTTTTGGCTGGGGTTCTAGAGATGGAACTTTTCCCAGTGAAACTCAGACTAAGTCTAATATTGGACTTATCGTGTTCATAGTTTGGGTAGGTTGATTTTATACATCTAATTTGCAGACTAGTTTATAGTAACATGAGATGAAAGGACCATTTCTTTTATTCCCTTGGTAAGGTAGACGTTTTTTTCCAATACGTTTTGCAATTTACTTTTGAAATTTATGGAGGTTAAGAAAAGTACCATTCCATTATCTAATAGGTCTTGCTAATAGGCAGTTTTCTTAAATACTCAGCTTAAATTTTCCATTGCTCATCAGACTTCATATCTTCATAATTTTCCAATCTTATGGATTTTATAACTTAATGCTTGCACATAGTTAAGAGTGATTCTCCAGATTATGATTTTTAAAATGTACATCAGGTGATTTGCTCCCTAGAAATTCTGTAAACTACTGATTGATTGAATGTGTGAAACACATTTAGCCCTATTTCTAAAAAGTAAAAACTTTGTTGACAAAGTATCATTGAGGATAGCAGGAAATGGGCTCATCTGTCTAGCTAAAAGATTGATTTTGCTTAGCTTGCTGCTATCAAAGTATTTTTAAGAAGGAATAAGTTGTGAGTTGATCATGCTTGTGGGTGACTTTCTGAGGTTGTGTCAAGAATGGTATATATGGGGGGACACAGCAGAGCTAGAGAGTAGGACTGTTTTTCAATCGCTAGTAAACTATGGGGTCTTCAGTCATTGGTTTACCAGTAAAAGGCTGTATCTTTCATCATCAGATCGCTGTAACATTTGGATATTTTAGTATATTCACATTTCAAATCTTATACTAGATATTGAAAGGCTGTCCCTAACACTTGTCAGTTTTAGTAGAGTAGCTCAGTCGTGTCTGACTCTTTGAGACCTCGTGGACTGTAGCACGCCAGGCTTCCCTGTCCATCACCAACTCCTGGAGCTTACTCAAACTCATGTCCACTGAGTCGGTGATGGCATCCAACCATCTCATCCTCTGTCATCCCTTCTCCTCCTGTATTCAGTCTTTCTCAGCATCAGGGTCTTTTCCAATGAATCACTTCTTTGCATCAGGTGGCCAGAGTATTGGAGTTTCAGTTTCAGCATCAGTCCTTCCAATGAATATTCAGGACTGATTTCCTTTAGGATGGACAGGTATGATCTCCTTGCTGTCCAAGGGGGCCCTGAAGAGTCTTCTCCAACACCACAGTTCAAAAGCATCAATTCTTTGGTGCTCAGCTTTCTTTATAGTCCAACTCTCACATCCATACATGACTACTGGAAAAACTACAGCTTTGACTAGACAGACCTTTGTTGGCAAAGTAATATCTCTGCTTTTTAATATGCTCTCTAGGTTTCTCACAGCTTTTCTTCCAAGGATCAAGGGTCTTTTAATTTCATGGCTTCAATCACCATCTTCAGTGATTTTGGAAGCCCCCAAAATAAAGTCTCTCACTGTTTCCATTGTTTCCCCCGTCTATTTGCCATGAAGTGATGGGACCAGATGCCATGGTCTTAGTTTTCTGAATGTTGAGTTTTAAGCAAACTTTTTCACTCTCTTCTTTCACTTTCATCAAGAGGCTGTTTAGTTCTTCTTAGCTTTATGCCAATAAGGGTGGTTTCATCTGCATATCTGAGGTTATTGATATTTCTCCTGGCAATCTTGATTCCAGCTTGTGCTTCATCCAGCCAGTATTTCTCATGATGTACTCTGCATATAAGTTAAATAAGCAGGCTGACAATATACAGCCTTGACATACTCCTTTCTCAATTAAAAACCAGTCTGCTGTTTTATGTCCCGTTCTAACTGTTGTTTCTTGACCTGTGTACAGGTTTATCAGGAGGCAGGTCAGGTGGTCTGGTATTCTCATATCTTTAAGAATTTTCCACAGTTTGATGTGATCCACACAGTCAAAGGCTTTAGCATAGTCAATAAATCAGAAGTACATGTTTCCCTGGAGCTCTCTTGCTTTTTCAATGATCCAACAGATGTTGGCAATTGGATCTCTGGTTCCTCCGCCTTTTCTAAATCCACCTTGAACATCTGGAAGTTCACAGTTCATGTTCCATTGAAGCCTGTCTTGGAGAACTTTGAGCATTACTTTACTAGCGTGTGAGATGAGTGCAACTGTGCAGCAGTTTCAGCATTCTTTGGCATTGCCTGTCTTCAGGATTGGAATTTAAACTGACCTTTTCCAGTCCTGTGGCCACTGCTGAGTTTTCCAAATTTGCTGGCATATTGAGTGTAGAACTTTCACAGCATCATCTTTTAGGATTTGAAATAGTTCAACTGGAATTCTATCACCTCCACTAGCTTTGTGTGTAGTGATGCTTCCTAAGGCCCATTTGACTTCACATTCCAGGAGGTCGCCATTAACCTCACCATAGAGCCACCAGAACTTACACAGGACTGGGGAAACAGACTCTTTGAGGGCACAAACAAAATATTGTGCACACCAGGACCCAGGAGAAAGGAATGTGATCCCACAAGAGACTGACCCAGACTTGCCCGTGAGTGTCCAGGAGTCTCCAGCAGAGGCGTGGGTCAGTGGTGGCCTGCTACAGAGTTGGGGGCACTGAGTGCAGCAGTACATGCTTGAGACCTTTGGGAGGAGGTCACCATTATCTTCATTACCTCCACAATAGTTTTTCCTCAGGTCAAACAACAGAGAGGGAACACAGCCTGACCACCAACAAAAAATTGGATTAAAGATTTACTGAGCATGGCCCTGCTCATCAGAACAAGACTCAATTTCCTACTCAGTCAGTCTCTCCATCAGGAAGCTTCCATAAGCCTCTTATCCTTCTCCATCAGAGGGCAGACAGAATGAAAACCACAATCACAGAAAACTAACCAAACTGATCACAGGGACCACAGCCTTGTCTAACTCAATGAAACTTTGAGCCATGCTGTGTAAGGCCACCCAAGAAGGATGCGTCATGGTGGAGAGTTCTGACAAAACATGGTTCACTGGAGAAAGGAATGGAAAACCATTTCAGTATTCTTGCTTTATGAACCCTGTGAAGAGCATGAAAAGGCAAAAAGTTAGGACTTAAAGATGAACTCCCCAGGTTAGTAGGTGCCCAATATGCTACTGAAGATCAGTGGAGAAATAACTCCAGAAAGAATGAAGAGATGGAGCCAAAGCAAAAACAACACCCAGTTGTGGATGTAAGTAGAGATTGAAGTAGATTCCGATGGTGTAAATAGAAATATTGCATAGGAGCTTGGAATATTAGGTCCATGAATCAAAGCAAATTGGAAGTGGCCAAAGAAGGAGATGGCAAGAGTGAACATTAACATTTTAGGAATCAGTGAACTAAAATGGAATGTAATTTAACTCAGATGACCATTATATCTACTACTGTGGGCAAGAATCCCTTAGAAGAAATGGAGTAGTCATTATAGTCAACAAAGGAGTCCAAAATGCAGTACTTGAATGCAGTCTCAAAATGACAGAATGATCTGTTTGTTTCCAAGGCAAACCATTCAATATCACAGTAATCCAAGTCTATGCCCCAACCAGTAATGCTATAGAAGCTGAAGTTGAACTGTTCTATGAAGACTTGCATGACCTTCTAGAACTAACACCTAAAAAAGATGTCCTTTTCATTATAGGGGACTGGAATGGGAAAGTAGAAAGTCAAGAAATACCTGGAGCAACAGGCAAATTTGGCCTTGGAGTACAGAATGAAGCAGGGCAAAGGCTAATAGAGTTTTGCCAAGAGAACACATTGGTCATAGCAAATACCCTCTTCCAACAACACAAGAGAAGACTCTACACATGGACATCACCAGAAGGCCAACACTGAAAGCAGATTGATTATAGTCTTTGCAGCCAAAGATGGAGGAGCTGTATACAGTCAGCAAAAACAAGACTGGGAGCTGACTGTGGCTGAGATCATGAACTCCTTATTGCCAAATTCACACTTAAACTGAAGAAAGTAGGGAAAACCACTAGGCCATTCAGGTGTGACCTAAATAAAATCCCTTGCAACTATACAGTGGAAGTGACAAATAGATTAAAGGGATTAGATCTGATAGAGTACCTGAAGAACTATGAATGATCAAGACCATCCCCAAGAAAAAGAAATGCATAAAGGTTGTCTGAGGATGCCTAACAAATAGCTGAGAAAATAAAAGATGGAAAAGACAAAGGAGAAAAGGAAAGATATATCCATTTGAAAGCAGAATTCCAAAGAATAACAAGGATGAATAAGAAAGCCTTCCTCAGTGATCAATGCAAAGAAATAGAGAAAAACAATAGAATGGGAAAGACTAGAGTTCTCTTCAAGAAAACCAGAGATACCAAGGGAATATTTCATGCAAAGATGGGCATGATAAAGGACTGAAATAGTTTGGACCTAACAGAAGCAGAAGATATTAAAAAGAGTTGGCAAGAGTACATAGAAGAAGTATACAAAAAGATCTTCACAACCCAGATAATCACGATGGTGTGAACACTCAGAACCAAACGTCCTTGTCAATTTAGGTGCTTTGTTGTTCAGTCGATCAGTCATGTACAACTCTTTGTGACCCCATGGACTGCAGCATGCCAGGATTCCCTGTACTTCATCATCTCCTGGAGCTTGCTCAAACTCATGTCCATTGAGTTGGTGATGCCATCCAACCATCTCATCCTCTTTTGTCCCCTTCTCCTCCTGCCTTCAGTCTTTCACAACATCAGAATCTTCTCTAATGAATCGGCACTTAATATTAGGTGACCAAAGTTTTGGAGCTTCAACTTCAGCATCAGTCTTTTCAATGAATATTCAGCACTAATTTCCATTAGGATGTACTGGTTGGATCCCCTTGCAGTTCAAGGGACTCTCAAGAGTCTTCTCCAACACCACAGTTCAAAAGCCTCAATTCTTTGGTGCTCAGCTTTCTTTATAGTCCAACTCTCACATCCATACTTGACTACTGGAAAAACCATAGCTTTGACTATATGCACCATTATCAGCAAAGTAGTGTCTCTGCTTTTTAATAGGTTGTGTTTGTAAGAACTTTCCTTCCAAGGAGTAAGCGTCTTTTAATTTCATGGCTGCAGTAACCATCTGCAGTGATTTTGGAGCCCAAGAAAATATGAAGTCTTGTCATTGTTTCCATTTTCCCCCCGTCTATTTGCCATGAAGTGATGGGACTGGATGCAATGATATTAGTTTTTGATCTTGAGTTTTAAGCCAACTTTTTCACTCTCCTCTTTCACTTTCATCAAGAGGCTCCTTAGTTTGTCTTCACTTTCTGCCATAAGGATGGTGTTATCTGCATATCTGAGGTTATTGATATTTCTCCCATATAGTCTCCCAATAAGTCTTGATTCCAGCTTATGCTTAATCAAGCCCAGCGTTTCTCATAATATACTCTGCATATAAGTTAAATAAGCACAGTGACAATATACAGCCTTGACATACTTCTTTCCCAATTTGGAATCATTCCGTTGTTCCATGAGAGTTCTAAGTGTTGCTTCCTGACCTGCATACACGTTTTTCAGGAGGCAGGTCAGGTGGTCTGATATTCCCATCTCTTGAAGAATTTTCCACAGTTTGTTGTAATCCACACAGTCAAAGGCTTTCATGTAGTCAATGAAACAGAAGTAGATATTTTTCTGAAATTCTTTTTCTGTTTCTATGATACAAGAGAATGGCAATTTGATCTTTGGCTCCTCTGCCTTTTCTAAATCCAGATTGAACATCTGGAAGTTCTCAGTTCATGTATTGTTGAATCCTAAATTGGAGAATTGTGAGCATTTCTTTGCTAGCATGTGAAATGAATGCAATTTTGTGGTAGTTTGAACATTCTTTGGCATTGCCTTTCTTTGGGATTGGAATGAAAACTGACTTTTTATGGTCCTGTTGCCACTGCTGAGTTTTCTAAATTTGCTGGCATATTGAGTGCAGCCATTTAACAGCATTCTCTTTAAGATCTGAAATAGCTCACCTGGTATTCTATCACCTCCACTAGCATTGTTTGCTAAGACCCACTAGACTTTCCACTCTAAGATGTCAGGCTCTAGGTGAGTGATCACATCATCATGGTTATCTGGGTAATTAAGGTATTTTTTTAGATATAGTTCTTCTGTGTATTCTTGTCACCCCTTTTAATATCTCCTGTTTCTGTTAGGTCCACGCCATTTCTCTCCTTTATTGTGTCCATCTTTGCATAATATGTTCCCTTGGTATCTCTAATTTCCTGAAGAGCTCTCTAGTCTTTCCCATTCTATTGTTTTCTTCTATTTTTTTTTTTGCGTTTTTCACGTAGGGATGCTTTCTTTTCTCTGCTGCTATTCTTTTTAACTCTACATTCAGACGGATATTACTTACTTTCCTCCTTTGCCTTTTGCTTCTCTTCTTTTCTCAGCCATTTGTAAGGCTTCTTCAGCAACCATTTTGCCTTTTTCCATTTCTTTTTCTTGGGGATGGTTTTGATCACCACTTCCTGTACAATCTTACAAACCTCCATCCCTAGTTCTTCAAGTACTCTGTCTACCAGATCTAATACCTTAAATCTGTCACTTCCACTCTATAATCCTAAGGGATTTGATTTAAGTCTGAATTTGGCAATAATCAGTTCATGATCTGAGCCACAGTCCTTTCCTGGTCTTGTTTTTGCTGACTGTATAGAGCTTCTCCATCTTCGGCTGCAGAGAATAAGCAATCTGAATTCGGTATTGACCATCTGATGATGACCATGTGTAGAGTTGTCTATTGTGTTGTTGGAAGAGGGTGTTTAGGTGCTACATGGACTAAAGTTTTTATGAATATTATCTACATGTTTCTCTTTAATTAAGTTCAGTATTTGGTAATAATAGTTATTTTTATATTTAATACTTCCTGAGTATTGATATAAAAAATTATTTGAAGTGCTTAATCAGAACTAATTTACCTAATCTTCACCAAAATCTTGTCAGGTATGTTTACTATTTCCATGTCACAGGTGGAGGAAGTGAAGCACTGATTAATTTGATTTGCCCAAGCTTTCACCACTACAGTGAGACAAAGTCAGGATTAATTTCCATGTATTCAGTCTCCAGAGTCCATCATTTTAACCACAGTTCTACTGCTGTCAAAATGTAAATATTTGTACTATTAAAGAATCCTTCACAATAGCACTTATGGAGTATTCTTGCCAAAAATATTAAACATGTGTTTGATTAATCCTCTCAATCCAGTTTCCAATTTATAGGAAATAAAGAGTCTAGAGAAAATATTAAGGAGACACAGGCATCCTGTCAGCAAAATCCAGGCTGTGGGAAACTGGAAAGTAGAAGAAATCCAGTTTTGTTTAGTATTTATGCTGCCATAATGAGCACAAGAAATCTAGTTTTTTTTTTTTTTTTAACAAATGAATTGCAAGGAAGAGAGGGAGAATGTGCATGTGAGAGGAGGGGAAGCCTATAGATTTAGGAACATTAAAATACACATCCTTGTGTTCATTGCAGCGTTGTTCACAATAGCCAAGAGGTGGAAACTGTCTAAATGTCTATACTTTGATGAACAGATAAAGATAATATAGTATATACATACAATGAAATATTATTTGGCCTTAAAAATATGACAGGAAATTCTGCCATTTGCAAAAAGATAGATGAACCTTCAGAACATTATCCTCAGTGAAATCAACCAGAGGGACAAATAGAATATGACACTACTTACATGAGGAGTATTAAGTAGTCAAACTCATATAAGCAAACTCATACAACAACTCATATAAGATTAGTTGTTGCCAGGGTGTGGAAGCAGGAGGGGACAAAGAAAGTAAAAGTTTCCAAGTTTCAGTTATACAAAATGAATAAATTAATGAGATATCCTGTACAACATAGAGTCTGTAGTTAGTGGTTCTCTTTTGTATTTAACAGTATTATATTAAAAATCTGCTAAGAGAATATATCTTATGTTAAGTGTTCTTATAATACACAAGTAAATAAATATAAATAAATAGGGTAGGAGTAAACTTTTGATGGTGAGAGATATGTTTGTGACATCAATTGTAATGATGATTTCACTGGTATATACTTATCCAAATTCAAGTTGTATACATTAAATATGTACCATTTTTTATATTCAGTCATACCTCAACAAAGTGATTTTTTTAAAAAGTCAGAGGTTTTGTAAAGTTAAGCCTCAAGTAACAGCATTAATATGCTTTAAAATAAAGAGAGAGAGAGACTTAAACAATTATTAGCCAGTAGTAATGTGTGGATTTTATTTAGATTCTTACACAAGAAAAATAATTTTTAAAATTACATGATGTCTGGGATTTTCTTCAAAATATTATTGGATGGGACACACGAATGAGTATAGAATATGTCATATTGGCCATAGATTTAAAATAATTGACAATTTGTGATAGAGATATACAGATTTAGTATACTTTTGATCTCTTCTTATATATTAAAATTTTAAAGAAATTAAAACTAGAAGAATAATTAATATTAGTTTGATGCAAAGGTAATTGCAGCTTTGCATTGTTGAACTCTGCCATTTGATATTGGAATACATTCTTAATAAATGTGGTTATGTTATGCACCATTTTAATGCACATTTACCACTTCATGGTTTTTTTTTTTTTTTTTTTTGCTAATTGCTTATTACTTGCATGTATTTTATATTTATTTTAGACTAGGGAAATGGTGTTAGACAAATAGCAAACTTGAAGGATTTTCTTACTTGAGTTCAGAGTGGGTTATAAAACAGCGGAGACAACTCACAACATCAACAAAGCATTTGGCCCAGGAACTGCTAATGAACGTACAGTGCAGTGGTGGTTCAAGGAGCTTTGGAAAGGAGGAAAGCCTTGAAGATGAGGATCACAGTGGCGAGCCATCGGAAGTGGATAATGACCAACTGAGAGCCATCGTCAAAGCTGACCTTCTTAGAACTACAGAAGAAGTTGCTGAAGAACTCAGCGCTGATCATTCTACAGTCACTGGGCATTTTTGCAGCAAATTGGAAAGGTGAAAAAGCTCAATAAGTGCATGCCTCATGAGCTGACTGAAAATTAAAAAAAAAAAAAACACATCATTTTGAAGTGTCTCCTCTTATTCTACACAACAGCAACAAACCATTTTTCTATTGGATTGTGACATATGAGGACAAGTGGATTTTAAATAACTGATGATGACCAGCTCAGTGATTGGACCAAGAAGAAGTTCCAAAGCATTTCCCAAAGCCTAACTTGCACCGAAAAAAGGTCATGGTCACTGTTTGGTGGTCTGCTGTCAGTCTAATTCACTACAGCTTTCTGACTCCTGGCAAAACCATTGCATCTGAGAAGTGTGCTCAGCAAATCAATGAGATGCATGGAAAATTGCAATGCCTGCAGCCAGCATTGGTCAGCTGAAAGGGCTCAGTTCTTTTCCACAACAACACCCAACCACACGCTGCACAACCAGTGCTTCAAAAGTTGAGTGAATTGGGCAACAGGGTTTTGTCTCAACCTCAGTATTCACCTGACCTCTCACCGACTGACTACCATGTCATCAAGCATCTCGACAACTTTTTGCAGGAAAAAGGCTTCCACAACCAGCAGGAGGAAGAAAATGCTTTCCAAGAGTTGGTTGAATCCTGAAGCATGGATTTTTACACTACAGGAATAAACAGACTTATTTCTCATGAGCAAAACTTTCTTGACTTTAATGGTTCCTATTTTGGTTAATAAAGATGTGTTTGAGCCTAGTTATACTGATTTAAAATTCACAGTCCAAAACCACAATTATGTTTGAACCAAGCTAATAGCAATTGCAATAACTTGAAAAAAATTGTGTGATTTACAACAACATACAAAATTAGTTACTACATAGAAATAAGCCAAAAAGTTTCAAATGCTTATGGTTCTATGTAATGAGCTGCCAATTTGTATATTTGAATTAGCTTATGTTTTCTTTCACAAAGAACCCTGCAAAGCATCACTGTGTCTTTAAGAGTGAGACTATAGTGGGGAAATTTATTTTCAAAAAGAATTGACAGTAAATAAAAAGATTGCAAAAATCCTTCAGAACAGAGAGAGCAGAATATGAAAAGATTTACTGTAAGTGGTACTCATTTACCAAAATTGATTAAATTAGAGTCAGGATGTACCCTGAAGTACCCATTTTGGTAGTCAGGCTGGAAAATGTTTAGGAATATAGAATACTGCACCATCTCTATGCTTTATCCTTCAGAAGACACACTTGTGTTTTTATGACTTGGAAAATATTGATACTTATGTATGGATGTGAGAGTTGGACTGCGAAGAAACCTGAGCGCCGAAGAATTGATGCTTTTGAACTGTGGTGTTGGAGAAGACTCTTGAGAGTCCCTTGGACTGCAAGGAGATCCACCCAGTCCATTCTAAAGGAGATCAGCCCTGGGTGTTCTTTGGAAGGAATGATACTAAAGCTGAAAGTCCAGTACCTCTGGCCACCTCATGCGAAGCGTTGACTCATTGGAAAAGACTCTGATGCTGGCAGGGATTGGGGGCAGGAGGAAAAGGGGACGACAGAGGATGAGATGGCTGGATGGCATCACCGACTCGATGGACGTGAGTCTGAGTGAACTCCGGGAGCTGGTGGTGGACAGGGAGGCCTGGCGTGCTGCGATTCATGGGGTCGCAAAGAGTCGGACATGACTGAGCGACTGAACTGAACTGAACTGACCCTGTATTTTCATTGGTGCTTAGGACATGGCACTTGTTGCAAAGAAACACCATGTATTTCTTTTAAAATTGACTAGATTTAGTTAAACCAAAGGTACTATGTGCACTGTGAGTTTTTTCCTATAGATAAAGAAGATAAACATCCCCAAAACGGGAACCCCTGACTTAAAAAAAGGTGGTATAAACATAAAAGCTAGAAACTGCCACAAATGGGAATAGCACCAGGCATAACAGGAATGCTAACTTTTGTTGGTGATGCATGACTGATTTCCTTCAAGCAAGCTTAAATATATGCTTTGAGAAAACCATGCCCTAGTGGTTATTGGATGTATTTCCCTTAGAAATAATTGCTCTTAAAATTAACTGTTCAAAGTAAGAACTCTAAAATATATAAATTGTCAAAAGTCATATTACGGCTTTGGATAGCCAGAAGGAAGTAACTGTGAATTTATAGGGTTAGAGTCATAAATATGTAGCATCTGCAGTATATTACGCTTGTGAGAACTACCTCATCTGCTAGATTTACATGATTGCAATCGAGCATAGTGAAGCAGAGTACTTCTAAACCTAGTTTTGCTCTAGTTTCACTTTTGCACCATGAATCAGCAGTGTTTGTAACTAGAGGGGACAGTTTGAGAGGTGTGGAATTCCAGATTCTCCTGCTGATTTGAACTGAGCTGAACTCTGTTACTTATTTTGGACACACTGATGTTCTTCTACTAATTCTGATTCTTTCTCATCAAGAAAAGTATTGTTTAAAGTAAAACATAATTATTAATTAATTTACATTAAGACACTTATGATTTGCTGAAAATCATCTTCCATTATCTGTACATAATGTCTATGAATGCACAATTAGCAAATTATGAAATAAAAGTGTTTATGATGATTTCATGTATCCCTCAGTTCAGTTCAGTTCTGTGACTCAGTTGTGTCTAACTCTTTGCAACCCATGGACTACAGCATGCCAGCTTCCCTGTCCATCACCAATTCCTGGAGCTTATTCAAACTCAAGTCCATTGAGTCGGTGATACCATCCAACCATCTCATCTTCTG
Source organism: Bos indicus x Bos taurus (assembly GCF_003369695.1). Lineage (NCBI taxonomy): Eukaryota > Metazoa > Chordata > Mammalia > Artiodactyla > Bovidae > Bos > Bos indicus x Bos taurus. The sequence continues at coordinate 27,738 of NW_020867494.1, read as the reverse complement.
TTGTCCCCTTCTCCTCCTGCCTTCAATCTTTCCCAGCATCAGGGTCTTTTCCAATGAGTTGGTTCTTCTCATCACATGACCAAAGTATTGGAGCTTCAGCTTCAGCATCAGTCCTTCCAATGAATAGTCAGGACTGATATCATTTAGGATGGATCTCCTTACAGTCCAAGGGCTTCTCAAAAGTGTTCTCCAACACCACAGTTCAAAAGCATCAATTCTTTGGTGTTCAGCTTTCTTTATAGTCCAACACTCACATCCATACATGACTACTGGAAAAACCATAGCTTTGACTATAGGGACCTTTGTTGGTAAAGTAATGTTTCTGCTTTTTAATAAGATTTCTAGGTTGGTCATAGGTTTTCTTTCAAGGAGCAAGCATCTTTTAATTTCATGGCTGCAGTCACCATCTGCAGTGATTTTGGAGCCCCCAAAAGTAAAGTCTGCCACTGTTTCCACTGTCTCTCTATTTGCCATGAAGTGATGGGACCGGATGCCATGACCTTAGTTTTCTAAATATTGAGTTTTAAGCCAGCCTTTTCACTCTCCTCTTTCACTTTTATCAATAGGCTCTTTAGTTATTCGTTTTCTGCCATAAGGGTGGTGTCATCTGCATATCTCAGGTTATTGATATTTCTCCTGGCAATCTTGATTCCAGCTTGTGCTTCCTCCAGCCCAGCGTTTCTCATGATGTACTCTGCATAGAAGTTAAATAAGCAGGGTGACAATATACAGCCTTGACATACTCCTTTTCCTATTTGGAACCAGTCTGTTGTTCCATGTCCAGTTCTAACTGTTGCTTCCTGACCGGCATACAGATTTCTCAGGAGGCAGGTCAGGTATTCTGGTATTCCCATCTCTTTCAGAATTTTCCACTGTTTGTTGTGATCACACATTCAAAAGCTATAGAGTAGTCAATGAAGCAAAAGTAGATGCTTTTCTGGAACTTATTACATTGTTGATGATCCAGTGGATGTTGGCAGTTTGATCTCTGGTTCCTCTGCTTTTCTAAATCCAACTTGAACATCTGGAAGTTTACGCTTCACCTACTGTTGAAGCCTTTCTTAGAGAATTTTGAACATTACTTTGCTAGCATGTGAGATGAGAGCAGTTCTGCAGTAGTTGAATATTCTTTGGCATTGCCTTTCTTAGTGATTAGAATGAAAACTGACCTTTTCCAGTCCTGTGGCCACTGCTGAGTTATTGAAATTTGCTGGTATATTGAGTACAGCATTTTTACAGCATCGTCTTTTAGGATTTGAAATAGCTCAACTGGAATCCCCTCACCTCCACTAGCTTTGTTCATAGTGATGATTCCTAAAGCCCACTTGACTTAGCATTTCAGGATGTCTGGCTCTAGGTGAGTGATCACACCATCGTGGTTATTCCTCAGAGTTACCAATAAAACTGCAAAAACGAAAGGTTGAAACAATTGAAGATTTCTTTCTTACCTTAAAATAGTTTCAAAATGAGAATATATCATGAGCTTATTTACTAAGTTCTGAGAGATAGTATCATTTATATAATTTTACACAGTGTCCTAAGTTTGTGTCTCTGCCATGAATCCTAAAAGCTGGAAAAAGCATTACTTTGTCACTTTTTAGTTGTTCTCAATTCACAAGTTCCCTTGAAAAGCTGATCCCATTTGAAATGTTTCTGTACATTTGAATGAGATATTTTGCTTCACAACATTTTGCTTATGCCAGAGTGACGATATTTCCTTCTTGGGTTACAAGTTTGCTAACTGCATTTTCCAGGTGATGCATTGATAGAGAATCTACCTTCCAGTGTAGAAGCTGCAGGGGACATGAGTTTGATTCCTGGGTTGGGAAAATCCCTGGAGAAGAAAATGGCAACCCACTCCAGTATTCTTGCCTGAGAAATCCCATAGACAGAGGAGCCTGGTGGGCTGCAGTCCATGGGGTCACAAAGGTTCGGACACGGCTGAGCAACTGAGCACATATTAACACCTGTTTTAGCTCTAAAATAACCTGATTAGAAAATAACTTGTATAGTCAGTATATTTCATATGTGTGTGTTTGTGTGTGTGTATGTGTGTTAGTCACTCAGTTGTGTCTGACTCTTTGGGACCCCATGGACTGTAGCCCACTTGGCTCCCCGTGTCCATGGGATTCTCCAGGCAAGAATACTGGAGTAGGTTGCTCTACCTTCTCCAGGGTATCTTTCCAACTCAGGGATTGAACATGGGTCTCCCGCAATGCAGGCAGATTCTTTACCATCTGAACCACCAGGGAAGCCCCAGTTTAGCTCATACCTGTATGAATAAGTAATTTGAAAATTATAGTTGATTTTAGAATTCCACCCTGTATGAAATTCTGCCTGCAAAATATATGACACTGAAAGATGAACCACCTCCCAGGTAGGTAGGTGCCCAGTATGTTACTGGAGCAGAGTGGAGAAATAGCTCCAGAAGGAATGAAGAGGCTGAGGAAAGAGGAAACAATGGCCAGCTGTGGATGTGTCTGGTGGTGATTAAAGTCCAATGCTATAAAGAGCTATATTGCATAGGAACCTGGAATGTTAGGCCCACGAATCAAGACAAATTGGATGTGGTCAAACAGGACATGGCAAGAGTAAATATCAACATTTTAGGAATCAGTGAACTAAAATAGACTGAAATGGGTGAATTTAGTCAATTTAACATTATATCTACTGCTGTAAGCAAAAACCCCTTAGAAGAAAAGGATTAGCCCTCATAGACAGCAAAAGAGTATGAAATGCAGTACTTGGGTGCAGTCTCAAAAACGAGAATATGATCTCTGTTCATCTTCAAGGTAAACCATTCAATATCACATTAATCCAAGTCTAGGCCCCAACTACTGTTGCTGAAGAAGCTGACGTCAAATGTGTCTATGAAGACCTGCAAGACCTTCTAGAACTAACACCAAAAACGATGTCCTTTTCATCGTAGGGAACTAGAATGCAAAAGTTGGGGGTCAAGACATACCTGGAGTAACAGGCAAGTTTGCCCTAGGAATACAAAATGAAGTAAGGCAAAGACTAGCAGAGTTTTGCCAAGAGAACACATTGGTCATAGCAAACACTTTCTTCCAACAACATGAGAGATGACACTGCACATGGACATCACCAGGTGGTCAATACTGAAATCAGATTGATTATATTTTTTTGCAGCTGAAGATGGAGAAACTCCATACAGTCAACAACAAAAAGACCAGGAACTGACTGTGGCTCAGCTCATGAACTCTTTATTGCAAAATTCAGACTTAAAGAAAGTAGGGAAAACCACTAGGTTATTCAGGTGTGACCTAATCAAATCCCTTACGATTATACAGTGAAAGTGAGAGATAGATTCAAGGGGTTAGATCTGATAGACAGAGTGCCTGAAGAACTATAGATGGATTCATAACAATCTACAGGAGGCAGTGATAAAAACCATCCCCAAGAAAGAGAAATTGAAAAGGCAAAATGATTGTCTGAGGAGGCCTTAAAAATAGCTGAGAAAAGAGAGAACTGAAAGGCAAAGGAGAAAAGAATACCCATTTAATTGCAGAGTTCCAAAGAATAGTAAGGAGAGATAAGAAAGCCTTAAGTGAACAATGCAAAAACATCGAGGAAAACAATGGAATGGGAAAGACTAGAGATCTCTTAAAGAAAATTAGAGATACCAAGGGAACATTTCATGCAAAGATGGGCTCAATAAAGGACAGAAATGGTATGGACCTAACAGTAGAAGATATTAAGAAGAGGTAGTGAGAATACACAGAGAAGAACTATACAAAAAAGCTCCTAATGACTCAAATAACCACGATGTGTGGTCACTCATCTAGAGCCAGACATCATGGAGTCTTAGGATGCATCGCTATGAACAAAGCCAGTGGAAGTGATGGAATTACAGCTGAATTATTTCAAATCCTAAAAGATAATGCTGTTAAAGTGCTTCACTGAATATGTCAGCAAATTTGGAAAACTCAGCAGTGGCCACAGGACTGTAAAAGATCAGTTTCCATTCCACTCCCAAAGAAGGGCAATGCAAGAGAATGTTCAAAGTACCACACAATTGCACTCATTTCACATGCTAGCAAAGTGATGCTCAAAATTCTCCAAGCTAGGCTTCAACAGAACATGAACCAAGAACTCCCAGATGTTCAAGATGGATTTATAAAAGGCAGAACAAGAGATTAAATCGTCAATGTCTATTGGATCATAGAAAAAACAAGAGAATTCCAGAAGAATATCGACTTCTGCTTCATTGGCTACTCTAAAACTGTTGAGTGTGTGGATCACAACACACTGTGGAAAATTCTTAAAGAGATGGGAATGCCAGACCATCTTACCTGCCTCCTGTGAAACCTGTTTGCAAGTCAAGAAGCAACAGTTAGAACTGTCATGAAAAAATGGACTGGCGCAAAATTCGGAAAGGAGTACCTCAAGGCTGTATATTGTCACCCTGCTTAACTTATATGCAGAATGCATAATGCAAAATGTGGGGCTGGATAAAGCATAAGCTGGAATCAAGATTGTGGGGAGGAATATCAATAACCTCAGATATGCAGATGACACCACCCTTAAGGCAGTAAGTGAAGAGGAATAAAGATACTCCTGATCAAAGTGAAAAAGGAGAGTGATAAAGCTGGCTTAAAACTCAAGATCAAAAACTAAGATCATTGCATCCAGTCCCATCACTTCATGCCAAACAGATGGGGAAAAAATGGAAACAGTGCCAGACTTTATTTTCTTGGGCTCCAAAATCACTGCAGATGGTTACTCTAGCCATGAAATTTAAAGACACTTGCTCCTTGGAAGAAAAGTTATGACAAACTTAGACAGTATATTAAAAAGCAGAGACATTACTTTGCCAACAAAGGTCCATCTAGTCAAAGCTATGGTTTTTCCAGTAGTCATGTATGGATGTGAGGGTTGGATCATAAAGAAGACTGAGCACTGAAGATTTGATGCTTTTGAGCTGTGGTGTTGGAGAAGACTCTTGACAGTCCCTTGGATTGCAGGGAGATCCAACCAGTCACTTCTAAAGGACATCAATTGTGAATACTCATTGGAAGGACTGGTGTTAAAGATAATACTTCAGTACTTTTGCCAGCTGATGGGAAGAGCCGAATCATTAGAAATGACCCTGATGCTGGGAAAGATTGAGGGCAGGAGGAGAAGGGGATGACAGAGGATAAGATGGTTGGATGGCATCACCGACTCAATGGACATGGGTTTGAGTAAATTTTGGAAGTTGGTGATGGACAGGGAGGCCTGGCGTGCTGCAGTCCATGGGGTCTCCAAGAGTCAGACTCAGCTGAGCCACTGAACAACAACCTTGAAGTGAATCTTATGCAATTATAATCTGAGTTGTGATCTGTAATGGAGTTTAGGACACATACCCCCCAGATATGAGACTTCCTTCATAACTCAGTTGGTAAAGAATCTGCCTGCAATGCAGGAGACCCCAGGGTCAATTCTTGGGTTGGGAAGGTCTCTTTGAGAGGAAATGGCAACCCAGTCTAGTATTCTTGCCTGGAGAATCCTATGGACAGAGGAGCTTTGCAGCCTACAGTCCATGTAGTCACGAGAGTAGGACACAACTTAGCTACTAAACCACCACCAACTCTCAAAATGTGGTACCTTGGCATATTGAATATTTTAAGCTGAAGGAGTTTATGAAAATATTAATAGCAAAAGCAGGAAGGTCATTTGGACTTTTCTCCCACCCTTCTCCTCTGAAACATCTTAGTAAGCCTTCATGGGAGATGTTTCTTCCTTATTCCTGGAGGAATGGAGCACCCTTGGTCAAAGAAAAAGCGATACTGAGAAAAATCCTAACAAACAGGTTTCCTCAAGTTGAGTACACTTGCCTTATACTCCGTCATGTATCATATTTCTCCATGACTGTCTGTTCTTCTTCAAACCTAGCATAAAAATACTCAAATATGTTCTTGAGCCTTCCGTCTTTTTGCAGGTTCCCATGTCACATAGGACTTACATTAAATACATTGGTACAGTTTTCTTCTGTCAACCTGCTTTTGCCAGTTTAATTTTTGCATGCAGCCAGGGACTTGAGAAGGATAAGAACTTTTACCCACGTTATACTGGTGCTGCTTTTTCTATCAGTGTAAAGAATAACATAAGAAATAATGAAAATTTAAAGAACTTTAAAGTATGATATTTTTATCAGACTAGAAAATATGAATTAGAACTTACTATGTTAAACATTCATATTTTATTAATTTTGGTGAAAAAGTAGAGCATAATAAGTTGTAAAAAATACAGTTGTGCAATAACGCATTAATACCTAAGCATATGGACAGAAATCTCTCAACTAATGTGCATTAGTCTGACAAATACTTCAACCAGTATTTGCTCTGAAGCAGATTGTTCAGCAATGTCATTGATACAGAATATTAAAAGGAGAGAGAAATTAAAATATAACTGTATGTATTATGTAAATTCTGTTGGAAAGTTAACTTTGTGCATATATATTTTTCAGTGGGTCAAGAACAACACCTTAATTGATCAATGGGGAAAGCAGCTTTGGCATTTAGATTCACCCATGACCTCATGTAAAAATAAAGGGATTGTTTCTTATGCATTTTTTTTAAGGACATTGGATTGGCATCAGTTATCTCCAGGGGGATGGAAAACCCTGAACTGACACTTTAAAGGGTAAAGAGCCTTGTGGGCAACCTCTAAAGCATGTTTGAGTAAGCCATGCAGATTGGTGCAGTAGAATCCTGAATGTAACTTTCAGAATGAAATCTGGATAATAATTAAGTAAAATGTTAGTCTGAGATTTTTATTCCCAGATGGTTCATCACTTTCATATTCTAAATTCCAGTGCCCTTGTAGGTCCAATTAAGATGCTTAATTGAAAAATTCCAAGTAAGCAGACTGTCCTGGCCCCCAGAGGGGATTATACCAGTGATGATACTTCTGAACTAAAAAGAAAGAATACTCACAGATGTTCACAGAGGTACGGATATTTAATAATGGAGCATTTATTCTTCAAGTGTAAAGAAAAATCAAGCCTAGGAATCAGGCCTGCTGTGGTAACTTAGAATGACCTTGTTTTCTTTTTTTCATGTCTAATTTCAGACTATCCATCCCTCATTCTTTCCCTCACAATCCTTTGATTCTTAAGTAGAGGGTAAAAATACGTGTAGTGGCAAATTTTGATTTTTTAGTATCATTTCCCAGTTACTATCTGTAACGTTTTTTGAAATGCAAGATGAGGCAAGCCATTCTATGACTACCAGTTACTCCTTCAAGTAGAACTAGTGAAATAGTTCCACTTTGGTTTTAAAATGCACGTTAGCACCCAGTTATGCCTTATGGTGACTGCAGCCATGAAATTAAAAGACGCTGACTCCTTGGAAGGAAAGTTATGACCAACCTAGATAGCATATTAAAAAGCAGAGACATTACTTTGCCAACAAAGGTCTGTCTAGTCAAGGCTATGGTTTTTCCTGTGGTCATGTATGGATGTAAGAGTTGGACTGTGAAGAAGGCCGAGCGCCGAAGAATTGATGCTTTTGAACTGTGGTGTTGGAGAAGACTCTTGAGAGTCCCTTGGACTGCAAGGAGATCCAACCAGTCCATTCTGAAGGAGATCAGCCCTGGGATTTCTTTGGAGGGAATGATGCTAAAGCTGAAACTCCAGTACTTTGGCCACCTTATGCGAAGAGTTGACTCATTGGAAAAGACTCTGATGCTGGGAGGGATTGGGAGCAGGAGGAGAAGGGGATGACAGAGGATGAGATGGCTGGATGGCATCACTGACTCGATGGACGTGAGACTGAATGAACTCCGGGAGTTGGTGATGGACAGGGAGGCCTGGTGTGCTGCGATTCATGGGGTTGCAAAAAGGAGGACATGACTGAGCAACTAAACTGAACTGAACTGATGCCTTATGTTGAGATACCACATTTTTATGATGCATTTTAATTCTCTATAAGGACTTTTGTTTATTGTTTTATTTGTCTATGTCACATGGCATGTTTTCTGAACTGTGGATGAATACCACGTAAAACATGACGGAAAGTGAATTACTTGTGTGGTATTTACATCTCTCTGACATACCATATGGAAATAGTTGTGTTGTGTCTTTAACATTCTCTTTTATGGTTTAACTTACATCTTATTTGTGAGTCATTCCTAAAACAGGAAGAAAAAGTAATCAACAATAGAGTATCACTAACCTTAATTTAGAAAGTTTAGAACTCTATCAATGATATATTATAAGAAAAAGAATAAAATATAGGGTGCAAAGGTATTTCAGTAATATTTTTGCAGATATAATTGACTGTGATCATTAACAAATGGTATGATGAGAACCAGTATTTGTGTTTCCTTATAATGAGAGGAAAGCTAAACCTGGATTATAGACGTTTTCTTTGTATTTCTGTCTAAAAATAATTTCCTTTTAATATTTGCTTTTCGTGAATTGCAAACAATTGTGAATAATTTCCTTGCTCCCACTGCCTTGCTCTCCTTGTTAAACCCTCCCCTTCTATCTGAAGGTCATTCTTTTTTTTTCATCCATTGGCATGCTAACCCAGTACTCAGACAAACCAACTTCTCTAATTTCCATACATTAATTTTCTGTGAGTGTGGCAACAGTGGTGCTGACGCGCTTCTCACTGACCCAGCAAATATTGGGAGTCCTTAGTCCCCACCCAGAAAGAGTCCCTGCAACACAACTCGCATATAAAATTGGTGCCCTAGCTCAGGGGACAAAGGACAGCACTGAAAGGGTATTTATATCATTACAGGGCTGTCTGGCGGTCAGATCCTCTTTTTTATTGCGGGTTTCCAGATTTGTCTTCTGATTTAACACATTTCAGCATCATCTATCTGGGTTAGACAAATACTGCTCACATTCAAGTATTCTATATTGGTCAAGAAGTTAAAAAATGTTGGAATTAAACTGCTCCTTAGTCTACGTACCTCTAGAGGAACAAGAGCTAGAGAAACAATTATCATGGTTTTGAAGCCAGTTTATACAGGTCTTTTTTGCTTAATTGTATGAGGACTTGAAACAGGTCTTTTCTTTCTAGAGGTGATATGTTGTGCGTCTTTAAAATATACAACCAAGAGAAAATTGCTAAGAATATAGTTCAGTCACAGTTCAAACACTTCCTGCTGGAAAAGCCGCTTCATCTGACATAGGTGTTTATCTTCTGTGTATTCTGAGAGAACAAAACTGGATGTAGTTTTGCTTCCAACAGGCGTCATGACAGAAATTTTCAAAACTGTGTGTCCTTTGTTTTATATACAGCTTTCACAATTTGTTTCAGTCTTTCTGCCTATTCCTCTTCTTGATAATTGTATCCTTATAAGAAAAAGCTTCCTTAAGCCGCCTGACTTTTAAATTATTGGTTAGTTAATGACTGCTGTCAGGTGTTACTAAGACTCCTGGAAACAAACTTGGTTAAACAGAATATAGAAAATTATGGAAAAAGTAGAATGCTAAGAGTACGGTGCATACCAAGTGAGAATGTTTCATCTCAAAGAGGTCGCTTTAGTTTGTGGTTGGGTGATTTTCCCTGGAGAAGGCAATGGCAACCCACTCCATTATTCTTGCCTTGAGAACTCCATGGACAGAGGTACAGTCCATGGGGTTGCAAAGAGTCGGACATGACTAAGCGACTAACACACTTTAGTTGATTTTGGTCCTGGAACATATGATCAGGTGTAAATAGGATGTCTCAATTTTCATTGAGACTAAACAATGCTTATTAAACATGATTTTTATTTTGTATGAACTTGTCTTTAACTTCCTTATTTCAGAGACAACAAAGTTTAGCACATCTTTCCATTCTGCCAGAATTTTAGTCCATTGACATATTTATTTGCTATCCAATAGGAGTGAGAAAGTCTTCCAGGTGCTGCCTTATCAAGAGGGCATCATTACAGACAATTTTTGCCTCTTATCACTATTATTCTCAAAAGTTAAGACAAAATATAAGCAGTTGAGAAATTCAATATCTGTCTGGAAATTAAATTTGAATTGAATTGTTTCTTATGCAATACCATTGTACCATGGTTTATTTTTTTAATGATCACACCCATGCAAAGTGTATGTGTGAATGTGTGTGTGTGTTGTGCTTGATGAGGAAATGTAGTGTATCAGTTAAGTTCATTCACTCAGTCGTGTCTGACTCTGCGACACTATGAACCACAGCATGCCAGGCCTCTCTGTCCATCACCAACTCCCAGAGTTCACCCAAACCCATGTCCATTTAGTTGGTGATGCCATCCTACCATCTCATCCTCTGTTGTCCCCTCTCCTTCGGCCCTCAATCTTTCCCAGCATCAGGGTCTGTTCAAATGAGTCAGCTCTTTGCATAAGGTGGCCAAAGTATTGGAGTTTCAGCTTCAACATCAGTCCTTCCAATGAACACCCAGGACTGATCTCCTTTAGGAGGGACTGGTTGGATCTCCTTGCATTCCAAGGGGCTCTCAAGAATCTTCTCCAACACCACAGTTCAAAAGCATCAATTCTTTGGTGCTCAGCTTTCTTTATAGTCCAACTGTCATATCCATCCATGACCACTAGATAAACCATAGCTTTGCTAGACAGACCTTTGTTGATAAAGGAATATCTCTGCTTTTTAATAAGCTGTCTAGGTTGGTCATAACTTTTGTTCCAAGGAGTAAGCATCTTTTAATTTCATGGCTGCAGTCACCATTTGCAGTGATTTTGGAGCCCAGAAAAATAAAGTCTGACACTGTTTCCACTGTTTCCCCATCTATTTCCCATGAAGTGATGGGACTGTATTCCATGATCTTCATTCTTTGAATGTTGAGCTGTAAGCCAACTTTTTCACTCTCCTCTTTCTCTTTCATCAAGAGGCTCTTTAGTTCTTCTTCACTTTCTGCCATAAGGGTGGTGTCATCTGCATATCTGAGGTTATTGATATTTCCCCCAGGAATCTTGACTCCAGCTTGCGCTTCCTCCAGCCCAGTGTTTCTCATGATGTACTCTGCATATAAGTTAAATAAGCAGGGTGACAATATACAGCCTTGATGTACTCCTTTTCCTATTTGGAACCAGTCTGTTGTTCCATGCCCAGTTCTAACTGTTGCTTCCTGACCTGCATACTTCAATTGATGTGATACTAGAAATGTTTTAGGGTTTAATTTTTCAGTATTTAAAGGCTATTTATATCTAAGTTTTACACTGCAAAATAAATTTATGTTTAGTATAATTAGATCAATAACAAATAAATATGTATTTAGAGCAAATTGTTTATAACTCTTTTAGACAAAGCTTTGTTTTCATTTACTTTTAACATCTTTAAAAACACTGTGAGTTAATAGCAGCAAATATTAATAATTCCTGGAATTTAAATTGAATATACTGAATTCAACACTTTTGCATCTGGAAAAAAGCAAAATACTAAATGATTCCTTACATAATGTACAAATCAGTTGCATAGATATTTACATTTTTATCTTTAGAAAGTGCTAAGTCTCTTATTCTTTGCAAATTCTTATAATAAAAAAGAAATGTGTAGTATCTTTTATTCAAATGTGTGTTAGTCACTCAGTCATATCCAACTATTTGTGACCCCATGGACTATAGCCCCCCAGGCTCCTCTGTTCATGGAATTCTCCAGGCAAGAATACTGGAGTGGGTTGCCATTTCCTTCTCCATTTATTCAAATGGCTGTAAGTAAAATAAACAGTTAGCCTGACCTTAACTACTTTAACTCCTGCATTAACTTTGTACATACTTGAGAATTATAGGCACAGCTGAGTAAATTACTGGAAGAATAATAAGAAAAATAAGAACAACAGGTGATGATTTGATCAGGATATGAAAATCCTAAGTTATTAATTTATTTATCTATACTTTTCCATTTCACAGTTTTCCTCTTGTTATTGGATACTGTGCTCACTCCCTATTGCTCATTTTAATGAATATTTAACAATATGAAATATTTGTTCATTTCAACAAAATTCCCTCTGGTTTCCAAAAAGAATGCAAAAGCCATTTCAGAGCTTAATTAGGGAGACTTGGAACCTCTATGCTAGTTCATTCAATTTTATCACAAGTAAAAAGCATTTTAACTATTCTCTTTGTCTATACAATCATTTGCAACCCAGCAGAAAATTCCATTCCTTCCACAGTAAGCTTAACCAAGCAGGACAGCCAGTTGGAGTGAGGTCATCCTGGAAAGTGTTTTTTAAAGGGCTTTCTAAACCTTTTAAAAATTTAAGTTAGGTTTTAATGAGCATTGCAGGAGAGTTAGATCCCCAGGGGGCAAATCAATTTTGAGTGTTACACTGCCTGTTCCTTTTAGCCTCTGAAGTACCACCTTAACTGACTTCTCCCTGGTTATGTTGAGCCAGATATTCAAGATGAAAGAATGCAAATATACAGCCTGTGAATTTCTGTCTCACCCAGGGGTCACCAAATCCTTCAGCCAGTTTATTTTTTCAAGTGGCGAAAGGTATAGGGCAGATGGAACAAAGTGGTTGGCTGTTTCAGCCACTAAGAGAAGTGTGAGTGGTCAGGCGGGCTGAGGGTTTGGGAGCCTTCACTAGGATGTACTTCGTGACTTTCCCCCGTTGGGTCCCCATCAGCTCCTGATGTACAGAAAGCTTAAATTTCAGCCTGGGACTCCTGGGGTTTAACGTGGCTGCCTACTGGAGGATAAGGAAAACCTGCCCATGAAGTTCAGATCCATGTTTGCTTTTGCTTTTCCCCTCACGGGTGTATTTTGGGGGATTTGGGATTCATCATGCTAGAGATGTAGGCGTCTCCCCTACACAGTTGCACAATTGCTTCTTTTTCATATATTACCTCAATATACTAACACCACGCGTCTTCCTAAAAGGGCATTACGCACCAGAGTGTACTTCTCTGGGCCTATTTACTACATTCTGCTATCTCCCTGCAGAAAGGAAATTATGTATTAAAGAGTAACTGAGCATATCATTTCCTCTCTCCAGGCTGCCGTAAAGGAAGTCTCCACACTGCTGCTCAGTGTTTTTGCAGCTTACCCCCATGGAAGAAAAATTTTGAGACTGGATGAGCCACATGTTCTTTATTCCATCCATGAATCAATATTTAGCCCCCTACAAATGCTAAATAGTGCACCCTATTGAGCCCTTGTTCTAGAAGATCATTTTATTGCTGTGTTTACCTCATATCTTTTAAAATTTTTGCTCCAGGGTTTTCTCAATGAGGCCTCCCTGCATGAATTCTCTCAGTCGTGTCTGACTCTTTGCAACCCCATGGACTGTAGCCTACCAGGCGCCTCCATCCATGGAATGTCCCAGGCAAGAGAGCTGGAGTGGGTTGCCATTTCCTTCTCCAGGGGATCTTCCCAACCCAGGGATCGAACTCAGGTCTCCCACATTGCAGGCAGACGCTTTACCCTCTGAGCCACCAGGAAGCCTCTGACCATCAGGCCTCCCTGACCATCCTATTTAAATTGGCAACAAGAACCACATCCGCTCTTCATTCTCCAACGTTGCTCCATGTTTTTTGTTGTTGTTGTTGTTGTTCTCACGGCCTTTCTTATCACCCAGCATAGTATATCCTTTTTCTTATTAATGAAATTGTAATTGGTAGATACAGAGACAAAATATAAATCTATATAAAGTGAAAGCATGTAATACTGTACTCATTTTTCACAGCTGCATTTCACACGATTTCATATTTATACCAAGCCTATGGGTAGCCTAAGTCCCATTTCATTGAAGAGAAAATAGGTTAAATAACTTGTTTCAGATCATGTAGTTTGTCAGAGGTCAGGATGGTAGTTAGACCCTTTACCTCTGACTTAATTGTGTATGTTCTTTATACTTTATTTTTTACTTTATGTACAGTTGTCTCCACATCTCTTAAGGTTTCATTTTTTGCCATTTCAGTTACCTGCAGTCAATCGCAGTCTGGAAATATTAAATGGAACATTCCAGAAATAAACTATTCATGAATTTTAAATCACATGCTATTCCAAATTGCATGATGAACTCAATGCTATCATACTACTTCCTGCCCAGAATCCCCAACCATCAACATCTTCTGCTCCTGATGTCCAACCACTGACATCATGATAGCTGGATGATTTAGGATTACCTGAAATAGATGTGTAGGCAGAAGGAGACTAGTAGTGGCCTAATGCTACATCACAGTGCCTGTGTCACTCACCTCCCTTCATCTCACCACGTAGGCATTTTGTCATCTCCTGGTAGGGATGGGGTAGCCTGCTGGGCTGCCGTCTGTGGGGTCGCACAGAGCTGGACATGACTGAAGTGACTTAGCAGCAGCAGCAGTATCACAAGAAACATGAGTGTAGCACAAGATATTTTGAGAGAGAGAAAAAAAAAATCATAGTCACATAACTTTTATTACAGTATTGTTATAACTGTTCTATTTTATTAGTAGCTCTTGTTTTCACTTATTTTGCCTAATTTGTAAATTAAGGTTTATCACTGATATATATGTGTTGGAAAAAATGTGCTCTATATATAGGGTTTGGTATTCTCAGAGGTTTCAGGCACCCAGTGGGTATCTTGGATCATATCCCCTGAAGATAAGTGAGAACTACTGTAATCATATTAATGTGATTAAACCTTGAGTTCTGAATGGATTTCTATTGATTAGAAACTTGCTTTTTTCCTATCTGAATTTGCTTTGGATGTTTTAGTTCCACTACAGTAGACTAAATAATCCCCAACTTTGAGTAGCTGGATTCTTCTCAAAAATAGAGTCTAATCACTGGCCAAAATTCAAAGCTGAATTTAAATCTGTTGGCTCCTTAGCATTTATCTGACTTTTATGTCATCTTTAGACTTCTGGTGCTATGTGGCACTAAGGATGACTGACATCTTATTCTGATACTTAGATATTTTGTAAACATTTTGTAGCTGCTTCATAAGAAATTGCTTGCAAGTATAAGAAGCCTAAACAACAAAAATCATAGCCAATTTCATGTAATTTTCTCTGGGTGAATTATTTTAAACGTCTTTAGAGTGAAGGTATAATTTCTTTTAGACTTTGTGATTGCATCTGTCCTCTGGTTTGGAAGCACCATGAAGGACACATGCTATTTAAAATCTCATCAACAGGGGAAAAAAGATTAAAAAGTTGGGCTTATTCATGTGACTTTTTCAATGCATTCTTCCATCAGACAGGGTAGGTTAGATTATGCTGAGGTAACAACCTGAAAATGTAAGTGGTTTACAACAAAACATTTCTGTTTTTTTTTAATATAAATTTATTTATTTTAATTGGAGGTTAATTACTTCACAATATTGTATTGGTTTTGCCATACATCAACATGAATCCGCCACAGGTATACACTTCTGTCTTATGTAAAACATCCTTCACTGGTCAGCTGCAGTTCTGTTCTAACCTATTTACTCTAGGACACAGGCTGATGGATGACTGTCCAGAACATCACCACCCATTGTTTCAGAGAGAGGAAAGAGATTTGGCAACTCACATGCTGGTTCTTAAACCTTTTTGTTTAGAAAGCACACTTCATGGGCCTAAATGAATCACCATGTTCATGTGAGTTCAACAAAGCAAGGAAACAGGAGTCACATATCACAACTGGAGGGTGGTGGGGAAAGGCTGTATAATAATTTTGAAGGGATATGAAATAATGTTAACCATTAATGAGATCTACTTAAATAATCTTGTAAAATTTGACTCACAGAGTTTTAAAAAATTGTTGCTGTCTCGAAGTAATATGAGAATACTTTCCCTTAGTTTTCGCTGTATTTTAAACATAGCTAGTGGGCTTCCCTGGTGGCTCAGATGGGAAAGAATCTGCAACGCAGGAGACCTGGGTTCGATCCCTGGGTTGGGAAGATCCCCTGGAGGAGGGCATGGCGAGCCACTCCACTATTCTCGCCTGGAGAATCGCCATGGACAGAGGAGTCTGGTGGGCTGCAGTCTATGGGGTTGAAAGAGTCAGACACGATTGAGTGACTAAGCACAGCACAAACGTAGCTAGTACTCTAAGTGCTATGGACACACTTGTATAACTCTCCAAGATTACCAGTGCTTTCCACTGATGGTCAATTCAGTTAAAAAGCAGCATTCCCTACTACATGTTTTGGAAGTGCCTACATTTACATTGATAAATCTTCTGTGTTCTGGAAGTTCTCCTGTTTGGAGAGCCCCACTCCGCTTCCCCAGTCTCCAGTGTCACCTCACAGGCTTACACATCCACGTTTGTTGGCATACTTCTGTCAGAATGGAATAATCCGTGTCAGCCATGCTCGCCAAACTATCATGCATTCTACGTAATGAGAACCCAGCTGGCACAGTGGCTTGATTCCATACACTCTGAACATATGGTTTAGGGAAGGCCAGAGGCACTCTGATCAGGAAACTTGATTCCAATTAGGAGAGATGTATTACAGTCCATAGTCCTGTGAAGAAAAATATTGTTTTATAAATACAGGCTTCATTAAGCACCTGTCTGCACCATTTACTGAGGTTATTCAAGTTTAAAGTAAGAATAGCAATGAGGGATTATGCTTCAGTTTGAATATCAAAATTTATTTTGACTAAGGTCAAGACTACAAAGTGAAGTAAAATATAAACCTCTTTCATGCACCTCTAACTCCTGGCAGTCTGAAGATTGTCTTCGGTATCCCTTTGGGTTTCCAAATCACTGAGAGGTTACTATTTTTCCTCTTTGTTCCAAGAAACATTTGGGCAGCATTTGTCCTCTTGCTGGAGGCATTCAAACAGTAAAGGTTACATTCTTATTACAAATTATTATGTACCCTGAGAATGGGCAAGGGGTAGGTAGGAGGGATAGAAACATGCACAGTGCCCTGTGGGCTTCACGCCTTTCTTAGTCCCAGCACAGAATCAGGGGACTCCTGTGTTACACCTGTAATTCCAGGCATCACTGGCTGCCCTAAGCTTTGGGTACTTTGTTACACAAACGTTTCCCTCAGTGTCAGAGCCAAGTATTAGAGTTTTGTCAACTGCTTCCAAAGGCTTTCCCATGTTAGTCTTGAACTCCCAATATCCTTAAGAGAAAGCTATTCCAAGGGAGTACTAGCCAATAATTGTGTGACCACTTTTGAGAAGTAGCAAGCAATAATCTTGGGGGTTGATTCTTCCTCTCCCTGGTTAATGGATTGCTTTATTCAGCAGTTTTACCATCTATAGTGCCTTTTAGGCACTACGTTGCTGAACATTATTTCTTCAGGCAACAGCTCCTTAGGAAGCATTTTTTTTTATTAATTTATTTTTTATTGAAGGATGATTGCTTAACAGAGTTTCGATGTTTTCTATAAAATTGAACATGAATCAGCCATAGGTATGCATATATATATATATATATATATATATATATATTTATCTCCTAGAATTGCCTGGTAAAGTAAGATTTTGAAAGCAAGCATGAGATCCTTGTATTTTTTCTATAGACCAATAGTTAAGGTGATTTCCAAGACTGAGTGCCTTAGTGTATATATTGAGTATGGGGGTCAATCACTCCCTCTCTTCAGTGTCTCCCTTTAGAGATTTGAGATCTAGAAATATGAGGTCTTGTGCACAGAACTTGTTGATGGCTCAAGGAGTGGCTCTCAGTTTCCTACATCTTATGAGAACATTCAGAATACTAAGATCATGGCATCTGGTCCCATCACTTCATAGCAAATAGATGGGGAAACAGTGGATGACTTTATTTTTCTGGGCTCCAAAATCACTGCAGATGGTGACTGCAGCCATGAAATTAAAAGATGCTAACTCCTTGGAAGGAAAGTTATGACCAACCTATGCTGTCTAGACAGCATATTTAAAAACAGAGACATTACTTTGCCAACAAAGGTCCGTCTAGTCAAGGCTATGGTTTTTCCAGTATTCACGTATGGATGTGAGAGTTGGACTATAAAGAAAGCTGAGTGCCAAAGAATTGATACTTTTGAACTGTGGTGTTGGAGAAGACTCTTGAGAGTCCCTTGGACTGCAAGGAGATCCAACCAGTCCATCCTAAAGGAGACCAGTCCTGGGTGTTCATTGGAAGGACTGATGTTGAAGCTGAAACTCCAATACTTTGGCCATCTGATGCAAAGAGCTGACTCATTTGAAAAGACCCAGAGGGATGGGATGGGGAGGGAGGTGGGAGGACGGTTCAGGATGGGGAACATGTGTACACCCGTGGTGGATTCATGTTGATGTATGGCAAAACCAATACAATATTATAAAGTAATTAGCCTTCAATTAAAATAAATTTATATTAAAAATAATAAAAAAAAAGAAAAGAAAAGACCCTGATACTGGGATAGACTGAGGGCAGGAAGAGAAGGGGATGACAGAGGATAAGATGGCTGGATGGCATCAGTGACTCAATGGACAGGGGTTTGGGTGAATTCTGGGAGTTGGTGATGGACAGGGAGGCCTACTGTGCTGTGGTTCATGGGGTCGCAGAGTCGGACATGACTGAGCGACTGGACTGAACTATGAGGAGACAAACCATATGTCCTAAGGATTATCCAGGAATTCTCTATTTATCCTTCCAGATCCATCAGTCTCCTCCTTGTTCCACAGCCTGAGAAGTTGGCATTTTGGACTGTATGAGTGGGTACCCTTGACCTCTGGCTTCCGACTTGGCCAAGCATGTCACTGGCAGGACATGTGAGGGAGAAGGTGCTGGAGACAGGGACGCTGAATCCCACAGCGCACTCTAGCGTTCCTTTACAGCGGCTGCTCTCTCAGTCCTAAAGCGTGCATGACTTTTCACGTGGGCCAGCGCTGGTATTATGCATCACGTCCTCTCTTCTTGGTTTACTTTAACACTCTCCACAGTTTGCAAATAGACCCTTAGGTAAGTGTTCCTCCCTTACCCTTTTGTTATAGTATCTTTCCTTCTGTGACTTTGACAGGTACAAGGGCGTTTTGTAGTCATATGATTGCAGTTGAGAATAACTGATTCAACCCATATGCGTCTTTACCAAGTATGATGCATTCCCAAAATGCTTTCTACACTCTGTGGATGCAACGGATACTGTTTGTGTCTCATCAACTTTTGTTCTAGAGTCTGTTCTTAGTTTCTTGAGATAAGACATCTCCCTTACCTTACTGCACAGTCTTCAGTTTTGATAATGTACGTTCCTAGATTTGG
Organism: Bos indicus x Bos taurus; assembly: GCF_003369695.1. Taxonomy (NCBI): domain Eukaryota; kingdom Metazoa; phylum Chordata; class Mammalia; order Artiodactyla; family Bovidae; genus Bos; species Bos indicus x Bos taurus. The sequence continues at coordinate 8,650 of NW_020867494.1, read as the reverse complement.
AATCCAGCAGTGTATGGACACTAATCTTCCATGACACTGAGCAGATGTCACTATTTGTTTCCAAGAGAGCTGGGGGAAAGGATTAGAATGTGAAAAGGGTCGGCTGGTTCTCTGATTTTGTAACGCTGAGCCAAACTTCTAGCATCTCTAGATTTTAATTTCCAGTTAAATGAAGTAAGAAACCTGGGTCCAGTGAGTACTTGTTTCTGTGAATGCAGTTTTATTCCTTTATTAAGCCTTGTCAATACGCCTGGTACTCAGAAGACTGATCTTGGTGTGTTAAAAATCTAGAGCAACTTGATGGAGAATCATACTAGGAAGTATCATTTCTACCCCTAAATTATGTTCCTTGATTCTTACATTTCCTCACTTGGGATCCATTCTTTTTTTTGCAAAGTTCATGGATAGTCTCTAGGCAAGGTGTACAGTCCCTTGATTTTATGTTGGAAGACTGGCTGGGTCCATGTACGTTTCTCTGGGGTGAGTGTCCATATCTGATACTGGATGCATGATTTTTTCCTTTCCAGCAAAAAAAATTAAGGATTACTGTCCTATTCCTTTTCCTCACACCTATTCCTGGAAGACATGGGGGTGCTAAAGTTCCAGGCTGCCAAATATATAATTAATACATGACCTACTGCCTTCATACATGCATTTATCAGGTACCATGAGCCATCTTCTTTTCACAGGTTTTCATATTTCTTTAAAGTATTCGGATGTATTTTCAGATCAACCTTTGACTTGTAGAAATGATAAAGAGGCTTTTTGTCTATGTGACTTTCTTTTTAACTATAAACAGCAGGCATATTCAAGGATTCTTTTAGGATAAAGAGAAGAAAGAAGAAGTTTGCTCTCACAGAATGAATCAGATTAGGAGTCTTTCAGATTCAGTGTCTAGGTTGTTTTCTGAGTGTTTTTCCTTCTCTGAAGCACTAACTTGTCTGATGGAATTCTCATTGAAGTTTCTGTCTCTATCACACTGTTCTATCAAGCCTTTAGTTTCCCTTTCATTGATTTTTTTCCCCTCCTGTTTCTCCTTATAAAAGATGTCAGGTCACATCTATAGGATAGTAAGTGGGGGTAATACTTTAGTATTTTCATACAGGATCAAATTCTAGAGGAGGCAGAAAATAAATTTGCCTATGGGTGATGTTTGTGTTTCCAAAATATATCCCTCCCTCCAATACATTTCAGTCTGGTTTCCATCCTCAACATTTACCCAAACCACTTCAGTTAACTTAATCAATTATTGTGTATCTGTCTCTCTACCTGCCTATCTCTCTTTTATCTATCTAATCTAATTTTCTGTCATCTATCTCTATCAACTCATAAAGCATTTTGAGACAGTGTTCTAAGTGCTTTACAAGAATTACCTAATACTTCTTAAGGATTACCTTATTTTATTCTAAAAACCCATGATTCTTAAAATCAATTTATACTCTTAAAATTATCAAAGATATCAAAGAGCATGTATTTACATAGGCTTACTATGTTGACATTTTTCATATTCTAAAATAAAATTGTGACTACTTGAAATATTTATTTAGTAGTTAGTTTGATAATAAGATAAAGCCATTATAAGGAATGTAACAAATTTTTTATGAAAATAAAAATATTTTCCAACACAAAAGCAATGTAATGAAAAAAGTGGCACTCTTTGATATTTTTCAATTTTTTAAAAAATAACTGATTTAACAAAAGACAGCTAGACTCTCATATCTTCTTTTGCATTCAATCTGTTGTGATACGATATTTTGCCAGAAACATATAAAGAGATTCCATACTCATTTAGATATCTAGTTAGGAATAGAGAACTGTTTGTTATTTCAATGTTGAATTCAAAACCATGTCAATACATTTTTCATAGTCTGTTGCATTTGAACACTGGAGTGTTTTAAACCTCAAATGGATATTTTGCTTATGTGGAATTTTGGAACATTATATATTAGACATTTGGTTCACTGAGATACACAGGTGTTGGCAGTATTTACACATTTCATTATATAATATGGAAGATCAAAATACATTAAAATGAATATTTTTACTGATTCATCCATAACATTCTTTTACGAAATTGACTTTTTTTTTTCTTTTACCTGGAAATCGACTATGGAGAAGAATACAATGGTGATAATATATTTTACTGCTGCTTTCTTGGCTTTGCAGGTCAAATCATTCAAAAAGGCAAATAATGAATGAGCATTATTATGAAAGTAGTTTTGATCTCACGAATCTCCTGAAAGGGTCTCCAGAATCTCCTTGTGACCACAGAGCACGCTTTGATAAAACAGCTGTTCAACACAACTGTACTGCAGATGAGAAAACCGAGGCAAGGAGAGTGTAGGTGGCTTCCTCTAGGGTACAGAGCTAGCAAATGAACGAGGTGGGATTCTCACTGGGGGGATCTGCTGAAGCCCTGCTTTTCAACTCCACACTTAACAATCAAGCATCTTTTTCGGCTGTCACTGTATTTTATCAGTGTCGTTTGTCATCTCTGCCGTTGCCTCTCTCAGCGGCTTTCTTACCTCAGCTTTCACAGTGTCAGCCTCTCCTCGTTGTCCTATACCACGTAGGCGGTTCTTTTTCTGCCTTCTTTGCAGTTACTTTCTCCTGTAACTACATCCTCAAGCTGAAATACCTTCGGGTTTCCTCTTTCCTCTTGTCTCTTGCCCACTTTAAACTCCCTCTAGGCAGTATCCATAGGCCTGCCTTCATTACACTGATATGCAAATGCCTCAAAGCTTTACATCTCCAGCTCTCATTTCTCACCAGTAAAACACTTTTATTTTTAACTCATTTTGCATGATGTCTTCCTTCAAATATATTCTAAACGCTATAGGACCGTAAGTAGAACTTGGCACCCTTTTCCCTGACCTCAGACTAAAGCTGCTTATTTTCTATATCCTACTTAATAAAGTTCTTACCATCTATCCAGTTGTTAAGACAGGAGCCTAAGACTTACTGTTTCATACTCCCATCCTCGAGTTTGCTCCTGTATCTTGTACGGTGACTGCAATATTCCCTCTCTTAAACATTGATGGTGACTGCAATATTCTTTCTCTTAAACATTTTCAACAGTGGGGACAAAGTATCATACACATTCAGATCTGTTTCCTTTCTGCTTAAAAATTCAAGGTCTTTTCACTGCCTTTCTGATAAAGCCTAATACTTTAGGGTAGCCTATGAACAGAGTGACTATAGGCCTCCAGTCACTCAGTAACTGGTAAGTCATCCACGCCTAATATTATTAGTAGAAACCCATTTCACTCTGAAAAGTGCCTTGGTTTGCATGAGGAGTGTATATCATCACCATGCCTATGAGTGTTCTGTGTACTTGGATCTCTGATTTCATCACGTACAAAACTCTTCCTCACTCTAAACTTCAACAGAAGGCTTTCTTTAAGTTCTTGAACTACAAGCATTTTAATCTACTTACCTCCTAGTGTTTCTTCAGATTTCATTTCAGTCTTCACATTTTTGGGGAGACTTCCAGATTTTACCTGATTCAGTCCCATGGCACCATCAGCATTCTCTTTATAGCTCTTGTTTCATTCGCAGTGAATAGTTCTGTGCTGAATTTCCATATCGTGTTTTAGACTATAAACTGCAGAGGCACTGAGTGTGCCCTCTAAGCACACTGTTGTGTCCTCAATATCTTTCAATATTTGAACAAAATGGGCATTCAGTAAAATTATTTTGAAGAACCAATCAATGCCTGAGATAGTAATTCATAGATTTTTACTAACATCTGTGGAAAAAATCAATATTTCACTATTTTTGAACACTCTTTAAAATGCAAATATGAATAGCTTTAAGCGTTGTTATGCTCTCCTTTTTCTGAGTTCGTTCATCAGAGAACTTTTCATCTTTTATAGGAAGAGCAGAGGCGATGAAACTAGTGGGGTCACAGAAAAGATAACTCAAGAATAGTGGAGTGGCAGGAGTTAAGAGTGTGCATATGAGTGTGTGTGTGTATTTGTATGTGCGTGTAGAGTTTGTTGGTGGTATGAAACTATTGGGAGGTGATTATTTTTCTCTGTTTAACTGCTGCGTGGCAACCTTGTGGGACAAAACCTCACAACAAATCTATGAGCCCTGCCATGCAGGGTCACCCAAGATGGGCGGGTCATGCTGGAAAATTCTGACAAAACGTGGTCCACTGGAAAAGGGAATGGCAAACCATTTCAGTATCCTTGTGTTGAGAACCACATGAACAGTATGAAAAGGCAAAAAGATATGACACCGGAAAATAAACCCCCTCAGGTTGGTAGGTGTACAATATGCTATTGGGAAAGAGTGGAGAAATAATTCCAGAAAGAATGAAAAGGCTGGGCCAAAGTGGAAACAATGCCCAGTTGTGGATGTGCCTGGTGGTGAAAGTAAAGTCCGATTCTGTGCAGAACAATATGGCATAGGAACCTGGAATGTTCGGTCCATGAATCAAGGTAAATTGGTCAAACAGGAAATGGCAAGAAACATTTTAGAAATCAGTGAACTAAAATGGATGGGAATGGGAGAATTTAATTCAGATGATCATAACATTTACTACTGTGGGCAAGAATCCCTTAGAAGAAATGGAGTAGCAAGAGTCCAAAATGCAGTACTTGGGTGCAATCTCAAAAGCAACAGGATGATCTCACTTCATTTCCAAGGTGAGCCATTCAGTATCACAGTTATCCAAGTCTGTGCTCCAACCTCTAATGCTGAAGAAGCTGAAGTTGAATGGGTTTATGAAGACCTACAAGACCTTCTAAAACTAACACCAAAGAAGATATTCTTTTCATCATAGGGGATTGGGATGTAAAAGTAGGAAATCAAGAGATACCTGGAGTAACAGGTAAGTTTGGCCCTGGAAATGAAGCAGGGCAAAGGTTCACAGAGTTTTGCCAAGATAATGCACTGGTCATAGCAAACACTGTCTTCCAACAACACAGGAGATGACTCTACACATGGACATCACAAGATGGTAAGTACCAAAATCAGCTTCATTATATTCTTTGCAACTGAGGATGGAGAAGCTCTATACAGTCAGCAAAAACAAGACCTGGAGCTGACTGTAACTCAGATCATCCTTATTGCTCCTTATTGCAAAATTCAGGCTTAAATTGAAGAAAGTTGGGAAAACCACTAGACCATTGAAGTATGACCCAAATCAAATACCTTATAATTATACAGTGAAAGTGACAAATAGATTCAAAGGATTAGATCTGTTAGACAGGATGCTTGAAGAACCACAGATGGAGGTTTGTAACAGCATACAGGAGGTCATGACCAAAACCGTCCCAAAGAAAAAATGCAAGAAGGCAAAATGATTGTCTGGGAGGCCTTGCAAATAGCTGAGGAAAGACTAGAACCAAAAGACAAAGAAGTAGATGCAGATACCCATGTAATTTTACCCTTTACCATTCAATTCAGTTCAGTTCAGTCTCTCAGTTGTGGCCAACTCTTCGCAACCCCATGGACTGCAGCATTGCCAGGCCTCCCTGTCCATCAGCAACTCCTGGAGTTTACTCAAACTCATGTCCATTGAGTCAGTGATGCCATCCAACCATCTCATCCTCTGTCATCCCCTTCTCCTCCACCTGCAATCTTTCCCAGCATCAGGGTCTTTTCCAGTGAGTCAGCTCTTCACATCAGGTGGCCAAAATATTGGAGTTTCAGCTTCAACATCAGTCCTTTCAATGAATAGTCAGGACTGATTTCCTTTAGGATGGATGAGTTGGATCTCCTTGCAGTCCAAGGGACTCTTAAGAGTCTTCTCCAACACCACAGTTCAAAAGCATCAATTCTTCAGTGCTCAGCTTTCTTCACAGTCCAACTCTCACATCCATACATGACCACTGGAAAAACTATAGCCTTGACTAGATGGACTTTGTTGGCAAAGTAATGTCTCTGCTTTTTAATACGCTGTCTAGGTTGGTCATAACTTTTCTTCCAAGGAGTAAGCATCTTTTAATTTCATGGCTGCAGTCACCATCTGCAGTGATTTTTGAGCCCAAGAAACTAGTCTGTCACTGTTTTCCACTGTTTCCCCATCTATTTGCCATGAAGTGATGGGACTATTACAGTAAAATATCTTGATTGAGGCAAGCCAGTGGACCTTCCTTTTTTTTTAAAAAAAAATTTCCTTCACTCTGTATAACAGGCTCCAGTTTCATCCACCTCATTAGAACTGATTCAAATGTATTGTTTTTAATGGCTGAGTAATACTCCATTGTGTATTTCTTATCCATGCATCTGCTAATGGACATCTAGGTGCACTGGGACAACCCAGAGAGATGGTATGGGGAGGGAGGAGGGAGGAGGGTTCAGGATGGGGAACATCATGTATACCTGTGGCAGATTCATGTTGATATATGGCACAATACAATATTGTAAAGTTAAATAATAAAATAAAATTTTTTTAAAAAATGAAAAAAAAAATTTCCCTTGGTGAGAGAGTTCATTTTTGGCTCACTGGACCCTCTGGCACCATGGCATTTATTGCAGTTCACTGAAGGAGAGGCAAGGGAAATAGTGCAGTTGTGTGCCAAGAGGGTAGTCAGAGAGGTTACTGTGTGTAGACTTGTTTAATGAGCACATGGAGGACACTGCCTCTGCCCCCGAGTTATCAGAATTTTCCAGAAGCTGAATGCTGGTTTAATACCGTGAGTCACAGGTAGTTTGAAAATTACCTCTGTTATGAATGCCTTGAAGAAGTCTTCTTCAAACAGGGCCACTCTGGGAGCCTGCTCAATTCGGTAAATGTGCCCACATATTTTACCCAATATTTGCTAGTGGATCGAAAAGTGTAAACCCTGATACTAATGGCAGGGACTTTATTTTTAGCTAAAATTATGAAAACACCTGGTGATCTCTGTCCTACTGCTGAGTAGGAATCATCACGTTGCGTTGCTGACTTTCAAAGTGGCACATGACTCCTGTAATTGGATGAGCCCAGGCTCCTCCTAAGCCGCTCTGCTTCTACCTTGAAGACAAATGATGTAATAACTACACGTCAAAACATCTGAGACTATGTTAAAGGTCTATGCTACTGACTATAGTTAGCCCCAAGGTGTGGTATGTAATCTAGTCCCTTGGAAGGTATCAAACACAGTTGAAATAATTTTTTGTGTTGTGCATTTCTGTGGTTTAGTGATAGTTTTTGCTTAGCAGTTTGTAGAAATCTTCTCAATGTCTAGGGCTCAGTTATCAAGATGATGACTAAAAGTGAAGAACTGACGCTTTTGAACTGTGGTGTTGGAGAAGACTCTTGAGAGTCCCTTGGACTGCAAGGAGATCCAACCAGTCCATTCTGAAGGAGATCAGCCCTGGGATTTCTTTGGAGGGAATGATGCTAAAGCTGAAACTCCAGTACTTTGGCCACCTCATGCGAAGAGCTGACTCATTGGAAAAGACTCTGATGCTGGGAGGGATTGGGGGCAGGAGGAGAAGGGGACGGCAGGGGATTAGATGGCTGGATGGCATCACTGACTCGATGGACGTGAGTCTGAGTGAACTCTGGGAGTTGGTGATGGACAGGGAGGCCTGGTGTGCTGCAATTCATGGGGTCGCAAAGAGTCAGACACGACTGAGCGACTGAACTGAACTGAACTGAACTGTGCAATTTAAGTAAAATGTTAAACTTTGCCTTACTTGTTTGGGTTTCCCTGTAACTCAGCTGGTAAAGAATCTGCCTGCAATGCAGGAGACTCCGTTTGATCCCTGGGGTTGAGACGATCCCCTGGAGAAGGATAGGCTACCCACTCCATTATTCTGGCCTGGAGAATTCCATGGGGTCACAAAGAGTCGGACATGACTGAATGACTTCACTTGCCTTACTTGTTATTTTTGCTTTATAAACAAAGCAAAATTTATTTATTATTAATTTATTTATTTTTATAAATTATACATTCATAAAATTTATACAATTATAATTTCATTATTATAAATATATTTATTATTTATTTATTTTCAGAAATAAATCTATCTTCTAGAATTAAGACTAAGAAATAAATAAGATAATGTATGTGTAAAAAACTCAAAAATCTGATCATTTTGAAACTTCTTGCTTAGATTTTATAAATGTTATGTTTTCCACTTAGACTATAAATTATATGCCACCTCTGAACATTTTTTGAAGTCGATAATTCATGTTTAAGTTTCACTTTTAGTCTATACATTGGTCCATGTATTCTAGAATAAATGTTCTATTAATATTTCTTCAATAAGCATTTATTAAACACTATTAATGTTGAGAATCATAATTAAATCATACATCTTTTCCAGTCAATATCATTAAATAAACATTTTGACTTTCCTTTATTATAGAATGTGACATGCTAATTATCCTTATTTCTTTAGGTCTCTCCTCATATCAAGTATAAAAACATCTTTTGGAATAATATTGTGATTTATTTAAATTTGTGTCTACCAAACAGGAACAATTTCTGGTCTATGGCCAGAACTCAGTAACAGCTTGTTAGATGGGTAGAATATCTATAAAATGCACATAATTGTAAGGGGGCAAACTTACCAAAGAGGGACTTGACCACTGAAGACCCAGATTCAGACAGGTAACCCCAAAACAAATTTGTCAGCAAAGAGGTTGCTGACATGCTGCGGAATCAGCAGAATTGATTCACTGCTTCTTGCTTCATGGTGTGTGTGT
>NW_020867493.1:0-23608 GCF_003369695.1 Bos indicus x Bos taurus | reverse complement strand
TACTCTGTAACCATGATGGATCAAAATAAAACCAATACCACTGTCTAACTGGGTCTGAAAACTGACAAAACAGAGTTTCCTTTCATAAAAATAACCTAACAACCCCCTCACCCTACATAAGATCAGTCACTATTGATGCTCTGCCAGGTCCAAAGTTAGCCTCATTCGAGTCATCCCTTCTAGTTATTCGGATTTTGAAACAGCATGAAGTCCACTGGTGCTTTAATCATGATACCACACAGATATATCCATATTTTATTGGTACCAAGCCAAGTTGGCTGGATTTAAAATAGCTAATTAGCTACTTGACTGCACTTATGGTATGAGGGCCATTTATGCAAAGAGTTGACTCATTGGAAGACTGATGCTGGGAGGGATTGGGGGCAGGAGGAGAAGGGGACAACAGAGGATGAGATGGCTGGATGGCATCACTGACTCGATGGACATGAGTCTGAGTGAGCTCCGGGAGTTGGTGATGGACAGGGAGGCCTGGCGTGCTGCGATTCATGGGGTTGCAAAGAATCGGACACAACTGAGCGACTGAACTGAACTGAACTATCTCACTAAGCATAATACAGTTAGGTATTAATTTCAATTCCCCAAGTTTGAATTAGGGTAATAGAAATACAATTAAAGAAAAGCAAAGAATCAGAAACAGTATGTGAGTAAGAAAGCCAGGGTACAGAATATGAATGATATTGTATTTGTGGTTAATATTCTAATAGCAGGAATAGCGCAGCACGTTTACACTCCAGTAACCTCAATAAAAGTCAGAAAATATCGTGGAGGATGGTAATGTTGGCTCTGATGAGGATGAGAACAGATTTGACAGGTGTTCAATAAAACATCTGTTACTTAGCTGAGGTCTCTTAAAAAAAATAGATCAACTTCTAAGATATTTGCATGCATTGAGAACACTAACTGGATAGTAACCTCCTGAGGACAAAAACCACGTTTTAGTCCTCATATGGACTAAAGCTGAGCCCCATTACTCATAAATCTAGGCGTCAGTGTAGCTTTTTTTTTTTTTCACTTTATTTACTTTTTTCCTCTAATATATATTTTATTTTTATTTTTTATTTTTTAATAACTTTACAATATTGTATTGTTTTGCCATCTATCAACATGAATCCTGCCCACAGGTATACCGTGTTCCCCTCCGAACCCTCTCCCTCCTCCATCCCCGTACCATCCCTCTGGGTCATCCCAGTACACCAGCCCCAAGCATCCAGTATCGTGCATTGAACCTGGACTGGCGACTTGTTTCATATATGATATTATACATGTTTCAAAGCCATTCTCCCAAATCATCCCACCCTCTTCCCTCTCCCACAGAGTCCCAAAAGACTGTTCTATACATCAGTGTCTCTTTTGCTGTCTCGTATACAGGATTATTGTTAGCATCTTTCTAAATTCCATATATAAGCGTTAGTATACTGTATTGGTGTTTTTCCTTCTGGCTTACTTCACTCTGTATAATAGGCTCCAGTTTCAATCCACCTCATTAGAACTGATTCAAATGTATTCTTTTAATGGTTGAGTAATAGTCCATTGTGTATATGTACCACAGCTTCTTATCCATTCATCTGCTGATGGGACATCTAGGTTGCTTCATGTCCTGGCTATTATAAACAGTGCTGTCATGAACATTGGAATACCACGTGGTCTCTTTCAATTCTGGTGTCCTCAGTGTGTATGCCCAGCAGTGGGATTGCTGGGTCATAAGGCAGTTCTATTTCCAGTTTTTTAAGGGATCTCCACACTGTTCTCCATAGTGGCTGTACTAGTTTTGCATTCCCATCAACAGTGTAAGAGGGTTCCCTTTTCTCCCACACCCTCTCCAGCATTTATTGCTTGTGAGACTTTTGGATCTCAGCCATTCTGACTGGATGAGTTCAACTAGTTTAAATATTCTCTAAAATGGTGACTACTTTTCACTATTAAGAACAAAGTCTATTTTAGATATTACTTATTTATAAAAATGGTAAAACATAACATTGATCTGTTAATTCTTTCATGAATAGAAGAAAGTAAGGATAACCAGGAAAAGTTGCAGAGAAGGCACTCATCTGCAACAAGAAAAAATGGATTAAATAAGATTTTTAAAACACAAAGAATATCAGATTACATTTTAAAGATAAATCTAGGATGGTTTTTCAAAATTTAATGTAAACATGTTTATTTAGAGGTTTAAAAATAACTTTAAGTTAGGAATTAAAGAAGAAATTGTAAAAGAATTTCAACCATCCAGAAATAAATTATACTAAAAGCATTATATCAGATTTCTGTAACCAGAAATGATTTGAATAAAATCTACAAGCTCCAATATTTATATTATGAAAGAAATATGGATGAAAATTAACACATGGGTTTCCAACCTAAAAAGCTGAGAAAGTAGCAATAGAATAAATGGAAAGAGAGTGAGAAAATAAGATTAAAATCTGTTGAATATAGGCAGCTAGTGTCTAAATATCAAGGTTTCAGAAGACTGTTTGCAATATGACATCCAATTTCACAGCCTATTTATAAATACAAATAAATCTATGTTTGTAGATATATAAGGAAATATATATATATAATTTTATATATTGTATATGATCTATGATAAAAATAAAGTATATCCATATAGATAAGGCATATTTATATAAATTTTATATATTTCTATCACCTATATTATATCATACCATATCAATTTTTCATATATATATGATGAAAGTATATATTTTATGTTTGATATATGCATCCTATAATATTATATGCCATAACATATGACATATATGACAAACCATGCATTTTTATATATTTTGTTATGTATGTATACTATATACACCACATGTATTATATACACACATGTGTATGTGTATTATATATACACACACATTTTGAAACAAAGGAGTGATAAACAGAAAATTCCAAATTAGTGGCTTCAGAGTAGCCAACCTGTAAATGTTGAGAGTCCAACAGTCAGGCACAAGTTTTTGGTATGATTTTTGATTTTAGACTGGATGCCAGGTAAGATACCTGTAGATATGTATATTATATTCTTAATATAAAACAGTAAAAGAATGCTACACATGCACTGAATGCACTAGGACATTATTTACTGAAGATTATGACTGATCTACCTCTGAACTCTTAAATTCAATGGAAACATACTATAAATGTCTCTTCAAGACATTATTTCTGTGTGTGAGAACTTTTGTTCAGAAATGGCGTTTAAATCCACATAAGAGTTTTAACAGCTGATGTGAATGACTGGGTGAATCTCTGACTGGTATCACTCGTTAGTTCATTCACAATTTATAAGAAATATGAGAGCAGATTAAACACGCCTAGATTTCTCAAATGGCTACGACACTGGAGCCCTTTTCTAATACAGTGCTTCTTACAGGTAATATCCTTTAAATGCATTGTGCTTACTTAAGAAGGATGAATATTAGACTCTGCTCAAACCCACCACAAAGATTTTACTTACTTTTTTTAAAGCATAGTAAATATATTACAAAATATAAGTCAACTTATTTTTGCTGTTAAAAATCAAAATGAAGTTGTAGTTAGCTCATCTGAAGGGAAGATGCTTATTAACTGCTTTGTAAGGATTAGATAGGATTCAGTTCCAGGAAGGGAAAGATTTTAATAAGGAAAGATGTGAGATTTTACATGAAAATTTAGACATATGAGACAGTTTGAAAATTTGAGTCTACAAACCATATATTTCCACTTGTTTACTATCCATTTTATTAAACCATATACTATGGATGTCATTAATTCTTTAATTCACTGGGTTAAAGTTCTATTGGAGCTTACAAAGGTATATTCATTTTGCCAGGAATGGCTATTTTGTTTGTAAAGCAGTGGTTACTCATATTTTGTATTATAGGAGTGTAAGTCTAAGTGACTCAGTTTCCCTGCCCACATCCACAGCACAATTTTTCTGATCCTTTTTTTTTTTTAGGTATTTTGATCATCATGCTTACCCTTGCCTTCAACTAAGGAGACTATTGGAGGAAAATATCCATACTGGGAAGAATCAGAAGCTCTGGTAATTCTTTATGTTACAGAATTTTTAAAAACTTAATATCATGAAAGATATATTACAAAACTTAATACTAGAAACAGAAAAAGGAAATGATTCAAATAGTTGAAGAAATTAATTACTGAACATTCCAGATACCATTTCACATATTTGCCTGCGAGGGGCAGTAATAATGCTGTCATGATCCCCATTAATGGTTGAGGTGTCTCAAATATTTCAGCTGACAAGTATCAGTGTGATGGGATACATTCTGCTTATCTCAAAATCTGAGTTATATTTTCTTTACAATTTTGTAAACCCAGGTATGTACCATGAAAGAAACAAACCAGAGTGCAAACAGGTCAAAAGGGTGGAGAAGTCTTTCCCATGATAGGGAATTTCATCCTAACTGTACTTATTGTGGGACAGTTTCAGTTCCAGTCACTCAGTCATGTCCGACTCTTTGAGACCCCATGGATTGCAGCATGCCAGGCCTCCCTGTCCATCAACCAACCCCCAGAGTTACTCAACTCATGTCCATTGAGTCGGTGATGCCATCCAACCATCTCATCCTCTGTCATCCCCTTCTCCTCCTGCATTCAATCATTCCCAGCATCAGAGTCTTTTCAATGAGTCAGTTCTTCACATGAGGTGGCCAAAGTATTGGAGTTTCAGCTTCAGCATCAGTGCTTCCAATGAATATTCAGGACTGATTTCCTTTAGGATGGACTGGTTGGATTTCCTTGCTGTCCAAGGGACTCTCAAGAGTCTTCTCCAACACCACAGTTCCAAAGTATCAATTCTTTGGTGCCCAGCTTTTTTTTTATAATCCAACTCTCACATCCATACATGACTGGCTTTGACTAGATGGATCTGTTGGCAAAGTAATGTCTCTGAATTTTTAATATGCTGTCTAGGTTGGTCATAACTTTTCTTCCATAGAGCAAGCATCTTTTAATTTCATTGCTGCAGTCACCATCTGCAGTGATTTTGGAGCCCAGAAAAATAAAGTCTGTCCACTATTTCCACTGTTTCCCCATCTATTACCCATGAAGTAATGGGACCGGATGCCAGGATCTTAGTTTTCTGAATGTGAGTTTGAAGTCAACTTCTTAAGTTCTTCACTTTCTGCCATAAGGGTGGTGTCATCTGCATATCTGAGGTTATTGATATTTTTCCCAGCAATCTTGATACCAGCTTGTGCTTCCTCCAGCCCAGCGTTTCTCATGATGTACTCTGCATAGAAGTTAAATAAGCAGGGTAACAATATACAGCCTTGATGTACTCCTTTTCCTATTGGGAACCAGTCTGTGTTCCATATCCAGTTCTAACTGTTGCTTCTTGACCTGCATACAGATTTCTCAGGAGGCAGGTCAGGTGGTCTGGTATTCCTTCTCTTTCAGAATTTTCCACAGTTTATTGTGATCCACACAGCCAAAGGCTTTGGCATAGTCCATAAGGCAGAAATAGATGTTTTTCTGGAACTCTCTTACTTTTTCCACGATCCAGTGGATGTTGGCAATTTGATCTGGTTACTCTGCCTTTTCTAAATCCAGCTTGAACATCTGGAAGTTCATGATTCATGTTCTGTTGAAGCCTGGCTTGGAGAATTTTGAGCATCACCTTGCTAGTGTGTGAGATGAGAGCACTTGTGTGGTAGTTTGAGCATTCTTTGGCATTGCCTTTATTAGGGATTGGAATGAAACTGACTTTTCCAGTCCTGTGGCCACTGCTGGGTTTTCCAAACTTGCTGGCATACTGAGTGCAGCACTTTCACAGCATCATCTTTTAGGATTTGAAATAGCTCAACTGAAATTCCATCACCTCCGCTAGGTTTGTTTGTACTGATGCCTCCTAAGGCTCACTTGACTTCACATTCCAGGATGTCTGGCTCTAGGTGACTGATCACACCATCGTGATTATCTGGGTCATGAAGATCTTTTTTGTATAGTTCTTCTGTATATTCTTACCACTTCTTCTTAATATCTTCTGCTTCTGTTAGATCCAAACAATAGACTGGGAAAGACTAGAGGTCTCTTCAGTGGAAATTTTCATGGGAAGATGGGCACAATAAAGGACAGAAATGGTATGGACAAAATGGTATTCTGGGACAAAAAGTACTAAAACTGATTTAATTGTCACGGTCTTGCACAAGGAAATCCTTAGGGTTCTGATGCCCACTTGAAGGTTCCCTAAGGAAGTGTGTTTGCCTTTATAAATATCCTTTTTCCTAATTGCTATCAATAACCTCAGATATGCAGATGACACCCCCCTTATGGTAGAAAGTGAAGAGGAACTAAAGAGCCTATTGTTGAAGGTGAAACAGGAGAGTGAAAAAGCTGGCATAAAGCTCAACATTCAAAAAACTAAGATCACAGCATCCAGTCCCATCACTTCATTGCAAATAGATGGGGAAACAGTGGAGACATGAGAGACTTTATTTTCTTGGGCTCCAAAATCACTGCAGATGGTGACTGTAGCTATGAAATTACGATGCTTGCTCCTTGGAAGAAAAGCTATGAAAAACCATGACAGTGCTTTAAAAACCAGAGACATTACTTTGCTGACAAACATCTGTCTAGTCAAAGCTATGGTTTTTCCAGTAGTCATGTATGGATGTGAGGGTTGGGTGCTGTAGAACTGATGCTTTCCAACTATGGTATTGGAGAAGACTTTTGAGACTCCCTTGGACTGCAAAGAGATCAAACCAGTCAATTCTAAAGGAAATCAACCCTGAATATTTACTGGACACTGATGCTGAAGCTCCAATATTTTGGCAACCTGATGTGAAAAGCCAGCTCATTGGAAAAGATTCTGATGGCTGAAAAAATGGAAAGCCGGAGGAGAAGGAGACGACAAAGGATGAGATGGTTGGATGGCATCACTGTTTCAGTGGATATGAGTTTGAGCAAACTCCAGGAGACAGTGAAGGACAGGCAAGCCTGGCATGCTGCAGTCCATGGGGTTGCAAAGATTCGGACACAACTGAAAAATTGAACAACAACAGTAATTGCTAAACTGATCTATTTAATTTCTAAAGTTAAGTATCTGATTTTAACTCAACATATTTTCCTCTTTATTTCATTCATTCTATTCTGGTTTATTAAAGGAAAGAAGGGTCCATCTGCCACTTTGTTCTCCTGTCACAGTGCCTGGTTCCTGCTGGCAAATGCTGAAGAATGTTGATTCCTTAAAAGCAAACTGTCAATGTATTTATCATTATGTGCTTGCTCCTAACCCTTCCCCTATGACACTTTGCTCTTTATAGGGAAATGTGCTGCCTTTCATGTTTAATGATTATTACTGTCTATTTTCTATCTATGTCTAGGGGCAAGTTCAGAGATGATAAAATGAAATATTTGACAAGTCCTGAGTCAAAAGTGCAATATTAATTGAAGTTAAATCATCTTTGACAGCATTCAAAGAAAAGACTAATATTAGCAGTGCTCTTAATGTTTCTTCACTCACACAGTCATGTAAAATATTTATTAAAGGCACTTGAATTTTTTTTTTTTTTGCTCTTTAAGTCATTTTGAAGAAAATTGTGCTAGTTAATGGCTATGACAAAAAATTAAGAAAATATCTAACTATTATGTAAGCTCTATATTTGGTTAAACATACATTTCTTCTGATTCTCCTATAAGACAAAATAAGCTAACATTTTTATTATACCCAGTCAGGACTAAGACCACTTTAAAATAACTAAACCAGGTTTCTACTGAAATGACTATAATTGATACATTAATGTATATATCCATTCAACAAATTTTTGTTCCTTTATCAGGTACAATGAGGAATACCCCAGAATAGACATATGATGTATAGACTGCAAAAGACTTAAAAGCTACTCACACATACACATAACACACATGTATGTGTACATGAGTGTGTGTGTGTGAAAATGGTAGGATAAATTCAAATGTTTGCATTTACGTATGTATTAAGATCCTGGTGTTCACAGTAAATACAGCAATACATACTAATATATAAAATTCAATAAAGAGTTAGTTCAGAATAGAATAAAAGATCATTTCTAGGTTTTCACTATGAGATAGGTAAGAAGGAAGCCTTTCTGGAAATCTTGTCTCAAGAGAAAGTATTATTCTTTGAATAATAGTTATTTTTTAACAGAAAAACTTGATGATTTATTTTAATATAAAACCCAACATTCCATTCTATGCTTTGCTTCATGGTATCTCCCCAGAACAATAGCTTATTTATCAGAATAATTGTATTTGTGTTAAAATTTCACAGAAGGTTTTTGGCCTCTAGTGACTTGTTATTGTTCAGTGGCTCAGTCGTGTCTGACTCTTTGCAACCTCATGGACTGCAGCACGCCAGGCTTCCCTGGCCTTCACCATCTCCTGGAGCTTGCTCAAACTCATGTCCACTGAGCCAGTGATACCATTAACTGATTTCACACAGTTATGAAATTCTAGTGAATTAACTGTATGAAATCCTAGGCCTTACCATCAGTTCCCAAAATAAACATGTCTTTCTCTCAATAGGATAAAAGGAAATATAAATAAAGCTATATAGCAAGTTTGTTTTCTGAATTGCTGGAGAATGATGTTTATGCTTAGTCGCTAAGTCCGGTCTGATTTATGAGATGTTTATGCTTAGGTCAAGTTGAAGCATTTTATGACAGGAAGAGTGTAGGAGAGAGGAAAGGACACTAAGTAATCATGAACAAAAGAAACAGTATGAGTTGGCTTTTGTGGATGAGGATACATGGATGGAGTCAAAGAGGGAAAAGACAAAGATGTGTTAATTTATTCCTATTCCTTTTCTTCCAAATTGTGTTCTCACCCGCTACCCCCGCTCCACCCCACAGCTTCACTCTGACAGCTAGGATAGAGGCTGAGTTTTCATTGTTAATATCTCAAGGAAGTTTGTTTGGCATGTAAACAAACATTCCCGGCACATGGGGCTATAGATCAAAAGGCAATTCATGATTTGGAAAGCACCTTAGCTCGAGTAGTCTTCAGGAAGCAGGTGGATGTTAAAAGCAGTTCAAAAGACAGACTGCAGACCAAACTAATAAGTAACTGCAGAAGGCAAAATAAGTTAAATGCTATGATGTTTCCTCTAATCGGAACCTGCAGAGGCAGCATCTAATCTCAGTGTCTTATGATTACAGTATACGGTTCTAAATTGAATAATTCACAAACACTAACATTAACCAATAATGTATGCCCTCCTTCTCCATTAGTAGGCTGTACATCTGGCTGCATTACAAGAAGCCAATATAGACGTCCATGTCGTAAGATTACTGATAGCCTTGTCTTGTTTACAGATGGACCATCGATCAGGTTCAACCTTTAGGTCCACAGAGTGACTCATATTAGTAAATACCATTTGCCGACACAGTGTTTAACAAGGTAAATATACACTTTAAAAGTAAAGGGAAAGTGAGCTAAAAGGCTGACCATTTTAAGAAGGCTTATAAGAAATTTATGTTCCATCAGTATATTGAATGTTCTTTGTTGTGTATTTTAGTCATTTCAACATCTGAACTATCAAGAATATCTTGAATTATCTCATGAATCTCAAGCTTTAAATTTTTGTTTATCATATCTTAGCCTTAACAATATATTCAAAATATTAATAAGAAACAAATACCCAGTAACCAGTGTTTCCAACTTGTGTTGATAAACGACAGGAAAGATGAAGAAAGTGTGATTTATAAGTTGGCATGCTCAGTCTTTTTACTGTTGCTGCTAATGTATGGTATCTGTCCAATTTAATTGTTTGCTTGCTTATTTTGTTTTGATTTTAATACAAGTTTTTCCATATCTCAGTGTGTTTTAAAATGTTAAGGTTTGTTAATTTCAGACAAATGCAAAAAAACAACAAAAAATCAATGCAAAGCTTTTCTCTCTCCACATATATTTGCATTTTTAGTGATATACTTTTTGTATATCACTAATTTGTATATTACTAATTACTACACTACAAATCTAATTTGATTCTTTGATTTTGGATTATTTCAGTCAATATTTGCTATTTTCAATCAGAAGGAAAAAAAAGTTTTGAGAGCCTCTGTTACTGTTGTTCACTTGCTAAGTTATATCTGACAATTTGTGACCCCATGGGCTGCAGCAAACCAGGCTTCCCTGTCCTTCACCATCTCCCAGAGTTTGCTCAGACTCATGTTCATTGAGTCAGTGATGCCATCCAAATATCTCATCCTTTGTCACGCCCTTCTTCTCCTGCTGTCAATCCTTCCCAGCATCAGTCTTTTCTAAAGAGTCGGTTGTTTGCATCATGTGGTCAAAGTATTGGAGCTTCAGCTTCAGAATCAGTCCTTCCAATGAATATTCTGGGTTGATTTCCTAGAAGATTGACTGATTTAATCTCCTTGCTGTCCAAGGGACTCTCAAGAGGCTTCTCCAGGACCACAATTTGAAAGCATCAGTTCTTCAATGCTCAGCTTTCTTCATGGTACAACTCTCATATCCTTACATCACTACTGGAAAAATCTATACCTTTGACCATACAAACTCTAAATTTTGACATGAAGATGTACACACACACACATACATACACACACACACACACACACTTGTGAAAACATTCTCTCAATAGGATAAAAGAAAATATGAATGAAGCTAGATATCAACTTTGTTATTTTGAATTGCTGGAGAGTGATGTTAATGCCAAGGTCAAGATGAAGCATTTATGAGAGGAAGAGTGTAGGAGAGAGGAAAGTACACCAAGTAATTGAGAACAAAGGACGTGATAGGAGTTGGCTTTTGTGGATAAAGATACATGGATGGAGTCAAAGCGGAAAAAGATAAATGTGCTACAGATAAAGATGTATGTGTTTGATGAACATAGATGTAGAAATTCAGAACAATATATTAGTAAACTGAATTCCACAATGTAAAAAGGGTCATAAACTACAATCGAGTTGGATTTATTCCAAGGTCACAAGGATGATATAACATTTGCAAGTCAATTAATGTGAAATACCACATGAACAAAAGGAAAAGGGTAGAAATTACAAAGTTTTCAATAGTCTCAGAAAAAGCCTTTGACAAAGTTCAACATCCATCCATGTTAAAAACCAGTAAAAGTGTATAAGGAAAAAACATATCTCAACATAATAAATCTCATTTATAACAAATCTAGAACCAACACGAATACTTAGTGATGAAAAGCTGAAAGCCTTCCACTAAATTTAGGAAAAAGACAACAATGCTCACTCTTGTCACTTTCATTTAACATAGTATTGTAAGTCTTAGCCACAGCAATCAGACAAAAATAAAGGCAAACAAATTAGAAGGGAAGAGGTAAAGCTGTCACTATTTGGAGATGACATGATAGTTTATGGAGAAAACCCTAACATCTCCAGGCCAAAACTACTAGAACTGATAAATGAATTCAATAAAGTTGCTATATACAAGAATAACAGACAGAAACTTATTTATACACTGTAACAATTAACTATCAAAATGAGAAAATAAAAAAAAAAAAATCTTTTTAAAATCACATTGAAAAGACTACAATACCTAGGAATAAACTTAACCAAAGAGGTGAAAAACTTATGCTCTTAAAACTATAATACAATGATGTAGGAAACTGAAGATGATACAAAGAAATGGGATCCAAAGTAATCATGCTATCCAAAGCAATCTATAGATTTAATACAATCCCTATCAGAATACCCATGACATTTTTCACAGAACCAGAACCATTAATCCACAACTTCTTATGGAACCATAAAAGACTCTGAATTGCCAAAGAAATCTTGACCATCCCCCCAGAAAACAAAGCTGGAGGTTTCACTCTCCCAGACTTCAGACTATGCTACAAAACTACAGTAATCAAAACAGCATGATCCTGACGCAAAATCAGACACATAGATAAGGGAACAGAATACAGAACCCAAAAATAAACCCGTGAATCTATGGAAAATTAGTCTACAGCAAAGGAGACAATATATAATGGAGAACTGAGAGCCTCTTTAACAAATGGTGCCAGGAAAACTGGACAGCTATATATTAATCAATGAAATTAGAACATTTCCTTATACCATATACAAATAAAATGTATCAACAACCTAAATGCTTGACCTGAGGTCACAAATACCTTTAGACAAGTTTATAGATGATCACTCTTGGACATAAACTGTAGCTTTTTAAATTTTTTTCTCCTAGGACAAAAGATGTGAAACAGAAGTTAGAAAATGAGACCTATGTAAACTTCCAAGTTTAACTTTACACAGCTAAGAAAGCCATCAGCAAAATGAAAAACATATGGAATGGGAGATAATATTTATAAATGATGTAACAGATTCATGTCCAAAACATATGGATAGCTCATACTACTATATGATACTAATATCAAAAAATAAACATCCCATTAAAGACCTCAATGTGAGATCAGACACTACAAAACTGCTAGAAGAAAACAAAGGCAGAACATACTGTGACATAAATTGCAGCAGTATCTTTTTTGATCTCTCTCCCAGAATAATGGAAATAATACCAAAATAAACAAATGGGACCTACTTAAACTCAAAAGCTTTCACATAGCAAAGGAAACAAACAAAATGAAAAGACAACCCACAGACTGGGAGAATATATTTGCAAATGATGTGACTGACAAGGGATTAGTTTCTAAAATTTACAAATAGCTCATGATGTTTAACAGCATCCAACAAACAACACACTCCAAAAATGGGCAGATGGACTCAACAGACATTCTCCAAAGAAGGCATACAGATGGCCAATAGGCACATGAAAAGATGTTCGGCAACACTATTTTTAGAGAAATGCAAATCAAAATAACAATGAGGTAGCACCTCACACTAGCCAGAATGACTATCATCAAAAAATCCACAAAAAACAAATGCTGGATAGGGTGCGGTGAGAAGGGAACCTTCCTACACTGTTGATGGGAGTGTAAATTGGTACAGTGATTATGAGAACAGTATTAGGGTTCCTTACAAAACACCAAATAGAGCTACCTTCTGACCCTGTGGTCCCACTCCTGGGCATATCATCTGGAGAAAAACATGATCCAAAAGACACATGGACCCCAATCTTCACTGAAGCACTATTTACAACAGTGAAGACTTGAAAGCAAACTAAATGTCCATTAACAGAGGGATAGACAAAGACATGTGGTGCATATATTCAAGGGAAGAATATTCAGCCATTAAAACGAATGACATAATGTCAGCTGCAGCAACATGGATGAACCTAGAGAGTCTCATACTGAAGGAAATAAGTCAGACAAAGGAGGGGAAATATTGTATGACATCTCTCACATGTGGCATCTACAAAGAAAGGTTACAAATGTACAAAAACAGATTCACAGACTTTGTGAACGAGCTTATAGTTGCTGGTGGGAAGGATGGGGAAGAAGGATAGTTAGGGAGTTTGGGATGGACATGTACACACTGCTGTATTTGAAGTGGATAACTGACAAGGACCTACTGAGTCATGGAACTCTGCTCAATGTTTTGTGGCAGTCTGGGTGGGGGGAGTCCCAGGAGAATGGATACATGTATATGTATGGATAGGTCTCTTTGCTGTTCACCTGAAACCATCACAACATTGTTTGTTAATCAGCTATACCTCAATACCAAACAAAAAGTTAAAAAATAAATATTCCAATCAAAAATGGCGTAAGACCACATATCAAAATGATATATGCACCCTAATGTCCGTAGCTGCGTTATTTGTAATAGCCCATGTATTGAAGCGACCCAATGGTCCATTAACAGATAAATAGACAAAGAAGTGGTTTATATATGCAGTGGAATATGAGTCAGCCACAAAGAAAGAATGAAATTATGAATTTGGAACAGTGTGGATGGATCTAGAGAGTATTAGGCTTAGTGAAATAAATCAGAGAGAGAAAGAAACTAAATCTAAAAATGTGTAGAATCTAAAAAATAATAATATGTTTTTGTTGTTTAGTCACTCAGTAATATCCTACTCTTTGTGACCCCCATTAACTTCAGCATGCCAGGTTTCTCTGCCCTTCATTGTCTCCCAGAGTTTGCTCAAGTTCATGTCCATTGAGTCAGTTATGCCATCAACTGTCTCATCCTCTGTTGATCCCTTCCCTCCTGCCTTCAATCTTTCCCAGCATCAGGGTCTTTTCCAATGAGTCGGATTTTCACATCAGGAGGCCAGAATATTGGCATTTCAACATCAGTCCTTCCAATGAATATTCAAGGTTGATTTCCTTTAGGATTGACTGGTTTGATCTCCTTGTTGTTCAAAGGATTCTCAAGAGTCTTCTCCAACACCACAGTTCAAAAGCAGAAATTATTTGGAACTCAGCCTTCTTTATAGTTGAACTTTCACATCGATACATGACTACTGGAAAAACCATAGCTTTGACTATACTTTTGTCAGCAAAGTGATGTCTCAACTTTTTAATATGCTATCTAGGTTTGTCATAACTTTTATTCTAAGAAGCAAGCACCTTTTAACTTCATGGTTGCAGTCACTGTCCACAGAGAGGAAAATAAATTCTGTCACTATTTCCACTTTTTTTTTTTTTAATTAATTTTATTTTTTTTAAACTTTACATAATTGTATTAGTTTTGCCAAAAATCAAAATGAATCCACCACAGGTATACATGTGTTCCCCATCCTGAACCCCCCTCCCTCCTCCCTCCCCACACCATCCCTCTGGGTCGTCCCAGTGCACCAGCCCCAAGCATCCAGTATCGTGCATTGAACCTGGACTGGCATCTCGTTTCATACATGATATTTTACATGTTTCAATGCCATTCTCCCAAATCTTCCCACCCTCTCCCTCTCCCACAGAGTCCATAAGACTGTTCTACACGTCAGTGTCTCTTTTGCTGTCTCGTATACAGGGTTATCGTTACCATCTTTCTAAATTCCATATATATGCGTTAGTATACTGTATTGGTGTTTTTCCTTCTGGCTTACTTCACTCTGTATAATAGGCTCCAGTTTCATCCACCTCATTAGAACTGATTCAAATGTATTCTTTTTAATGGCTGAGTAATACTCCATTGTGTATATGTACCACTGCTTTCTTATCCATTCATCTGCTGATGGACATCTAGGTTGCTTCCATGTCCTGGCTATTATAAACAGTGCTGCGATGAACATTGGGGTACATGTGCCTCTTTCCCTTCTGGTTTCCTCAGTGTGTATGCCCAGCAGTGGGATTGCTGGATCATAAGGCAGTTCTATTTCCAGATTTTTAAGGAATCTCCACACTGTTCTCCATAGTGGCTGTACTAGTTTGCATTCCCACCAAGAGTGTAAGAGGGTTCCCTTTTCTCCACACCCTCTCCAGCATTTATTATTTGTAGACTTTTGGATTGCAGCCATTCTGACTGGTGTGAAATGGTACCTCATAGTGGTTTTGATTTGCATTTCTCTGATAATGAGTGATGTTGAGCATCTTTTCATGTGTTTGTTAGCCATCTGTATGTCTTCTTTGGAGAAATGTCTATTTAGATCTTTGGCCCATTTGTTGATTGGGTCATTTATTTTTCTGGAGTTGAGCTGTAGGAGTTGCTTGTATATTTTTGAGATTAGTTGTTTGTCGGTTGCTTCATTTGCTATTATTTTCTCCCATTCTGAAGGCTGTCTTTTCACCTTGCTAATAGTTTCCTTTGATGTGCAGAAGCTTTTAAGTTTAATTAGGTCCCATTTGTTTATTTTTGCTTTTATTTCCAATATTCTGGGAGGTGGGTCATAGAGGATCCTGCTGTGATGTATGTCAGAGAGTGTTTTGCCTATGTTCTCCTCTAGGAGTTTTATAGTTTCTGGTCTTACGTTGAGATCTTTAACCCATTTTGAGTTTATTTTTGTATATGGTGTTAGAAAGTGTTCTAGTTTCATTCTTTTACAAGTGGTTGACCAGATTTCCCAGCACCACTTGTTAAAGAGATGGAGAAATATACCATGTTCATGGATTGGAAGAATCAATATAGTGAAAATGAGTATACTACCCAAAGCAATTTATAAATTCAATGCAATCCCTATCTAGCTACCAACAGTATTCTTCACAGAGCTAGAACAAATAATTTCACAATTTGTATGGAAATACAAAAAACCTCGAATAGCCAAAGCGATCTTGAGAAAGAAAAATGGAACTGGAGGAATCAACCTACCTGACTTCAGGCTCTACTACAAAGCCACAGTTATCAAGACAGTATGGTACTGGCACAAAGACAGAAATATAGATCAATGGAACAAAATAGAAAGCCCAGAGATAAATCCACGCACATATGGACACCTTATCTTTGACAAAGGAGGCAAGAATATACAATGGATTAAAGACAATCTCTATTTCCACTTTTTACCCATCTATATGCCATGAAGCTATGGGACTGGATGCCATCATCTCAGTTTTTTGAATGTTGAGTTTTAATGCAGCTTTTTCACTCTCCTATTTCACCTTCAACAAGAAGCTCTTTAGTTCTTCTTTGCTTCCTGCCATTATGGTGGTATCGTCTATATATCTGAGATTGTTGATATTTCCCCCAGAAGTCTTGATTCCAGCTTGTGATTCATCCAGCCTGGTATTTCACGTGATTTACTCTGAATAGAAGTTAAATAAGCAGAGTGAGAATATATAGCCTTGACCGACTCCTTTCCCAATTTTGAATCAGTCCATTGTTCCATGACCGGTTGCAACTATTGTTTCTTGACCTGCATACACGCTTCTCAGGAGGCAAGCAATCTGGTATTCCCATTTCTTTACAAATTTTCCACAGTTTGTTGTGATTCACAGAGTCAAAGGCTTTAGCATAGTCAATGAAGCAGAAGTAGATGTTTTTTCTGAAATTCTATTGCTTTTTCTATGATCTAATGAATGTTAACAATCTGATCTCTGGTTCCTCTTAATTTAAATGAATATATTTGCAAAATAGAAAAAGACTCACATATATAGAAAGCAAAACAGTGTTTACCAAAAGGGAAATAGAATGAAGTACAGGCAAATTAATGCTATGAGAATAAGAGCTATAAACTACTATGTATAAAATATATAAGCAACAGAGATATATTGTATAACACAAAAAATTATAGCCAATATCATGTAACAATTTTTAATGAATGAAAAGAATATAGTTTATTATAAACTTTTAGCTAAGAAAGTCTATAAACTATAGTACTATAATAAAAATGCACATTTTATATGGAAAATTGCCTAATTAATTTTGGCTGTAAATACAAGGTTTAGAGATACTGATACTTGATATATATTTACAGAATAGTTATTGAAACAAAATGTTCTGCAAAGATTTTTGTTTTAGTGTATTCTAGCAGTTTTTAATTATAACTATGTTGTATAGCAACAGCAAGTTATTATTATTTACTTACAGAATCAAAAAAAAAGGCACAGCATAACTAAGATAAAAACTCTGCATAAGATACATTTACAGTTAAGAAAATCAGTGCATATGGTGCACTTCAATTTGAAAAATATTAAGCATTAAGTTTTGAGAAATTGACATTTATTTGATAAATTCACAGAGGAAGGACAGATATTTGAGGCAACAAGAACAACATACTTGTAACTTTTAATGGACTATAATCTGTAAAATGCTGAATCACTATGCTGTACATCTAAAACATAAAATATTGCAAATCAACTATACTCCAAAAATATTTTAATTAATAATTAATACCAATACAGTATACTAATGCATATATATGGAATTTAGAAAGATGGTAATGATAACCCTATCTATGCAAGACAGCAAAAGAGGCACAGATGTATAGAACAGTCTTTTGGACTCTGTGAAAGAGGGAGAGGGTGGGATGATTTGGGAGAATGGCATTGACAGTGTACAATATCATGTAAGAAACGAACCGCCAGTCCAGGTTCGATGCAGGATACAGGATGCTTGGGGCTGGTGCACTGGGATGACCCAGAGGGATGGTATGGGGAGGGGGGTGGAAGGGGGGTTCAGGATGGGGAACACATGTACACCCATGACAGATTCATGTTGATGTATGGCAAAACCAATACAATATTGTAAAGTAATTAGCCTCCAATAAGAAAGAAAAATATTATTTCAATCCTGAGCATTTTGAATAAAATCCTCATTATTTAAGAATAAATATTTAACTCCTTATGTCCATTTAAATATTTCCTTCTTTAAGGCAGGGGTCCACAACCTCCCAGACCAGACCAGTATCTCTTATCAGATTAGAAGCAGTATTAGATTAGAAATGAAGCGCACAATAAATGAAATGCACTTAACTCATCCTGAAACCATCCTTCCCACCCCAGACTGTGGAAAAACTGTCTTCCATCAAATTGGTCCCTGGTGCCAAAAAAAGTTTGGGGACTGCTGGTTTAAGACCTACATCCTATATAAAGAAAGTACTTGAGATTATACTAGCAATTACAATCTAGCTTTTACTAGTGTCTTGTTCTTGAATATGTAAATACACTTCCTATCCTCCCATAAGATGAGTAAAATAATTCTTTTGGATAGTAAGAGCTTGACAACCATGGCCATTTACTTAGTCCAAAATATATTTGAACACATATAACATGCCAGGCACTGCATCAGGCACTGCATTTACAGTGATAAAAAATAACCAACATTGTCCTTATTCCTTCACATTTAAATACGAGATTCATGACTTTATGTTAGTTAAATATTCTGAAATGAAATGGAAGATAACAAAATAACTACTGTGATTTTCCTACATTGTAATCTATCAATGGATTTCTCCATTAATAGCAACTGAAATATTTATAGTTATCACTGTGGTTCTGACTTCTACTACAAAGAATTATTCCATTTCTTGCAAAACCTTACACTGAAAACAGGAAATGATAAAATGTATGATCAGTTCCTCATGTAAAGCTTAATTTTAATATATCCTATGTTCCTTTTAATGATACAATTATGAAGGAGGTTTTTCTTTAAAAAAAACTACATAAATTATACAGTCCAGAGACATTTTGCTTGTAATCTAATCTGTTCTAGATTTAAAAAATCACACTTACATCATACGATGATAAAACAACTCACTTCTTATGCAGATTTATTTTATGTATTAAACATGAGAGAACACAGTCATTTGTAGGTGTAAGAAGAGTTCTAGAAAAGGCTAATTTTAGATACATTGCCAGGAAATTTGTACTTACCAAAACTGAGTTCCTACAAGGGCTAAACATATTAGAAGCTATGGTTTTAGAGCTAGCTATGTAGACTGAAATCCTCTTGAAACTGTTCTGGTTGTAACAAGAGCTCTTTTACTATTTGTTTATAAAGGATAAGAAGTATCACTCTATATTTAAAATCTATAAGACTGATTACTTTTTTTTTTTTTTTTTTTTTAAGGAGGCTATCAAAGTTCCTGGAGAAGGAAATGACAACCCAGTTCAGAATCTTAGCCTGGAAAATTCCAAGGACAGAGGAGCCTGGTGGGGGAGCTATAGTCCAGAGCGTCTCAACATCCACGGAGACTGAGCCACTGAGAACACAGACATCAAAGCTATACATTTTCACTTACTCAGTTTAGATAGACGTGAAGAATTTTGAAAGAGTACCCAGGAAGAAATGTCTATATAAAAATAAGAAAACTAGGTCCTTATGGTCTTTTGTTTTATATTTAGTTAAAACATTAGGAAAACCATTAAAATAAATTTAAAGTCTTTATGAAATTATAAATGTCTCTTCATAGTGCTTCAAGGGCATAATCTCCCAAAAAGTGAGAAAAGTGCAAAGGACTTTATAACCGTTTCTCCAAAGGCTCCTTATTTGCTAAGATGTTTGCAGATTTTAATACAAACACATAAACAATGCAATATCACAATTTATAGTATTCTTTACAACTTTCCTTCTTTATACTCTACTGATTGAATCTTTTTGGTAGGAATGTATATTCCCAGTGGGTTATAAGAATTAGACATATACTTTGCTATTTTTATAAAAATAGCAAATATAAATAATATATAAATAGCGATATAAACAAATATAAATAGCAATATAGTTCAAAATATAAACAAATATAAATAGCAATATAGTTCAAATTTTAAGTTATTTAATAGTTTTTTAAAGAACTATCAGGATAATTCTATTTTTCTGCACTTTTAAAAATAATTCTAATCAACATAAGGACAGAGAATGTTTATATAACACAAAGAAGAAGGAGGAGGAGAAAGAATAGAAGACATAAAAGAAGAAAGAAAAAGAAAACAAACACATATAGGTAAACTTAGCAAAAGAGCTGCCAAACTTGTATAAAGAAAACTATAAAACACTCGAAGAGAGAAGTGAAAAAAATGGAATGGATTCCAAGTTCTTGCAAGGGAAGAGCAAACAACTTAAAGATGTAAACAATGGCAATCTCAATAAAGATGGCATTGATTGTGTTTGTTCTTTTTTTAGCTGGACAAGATGATAAACTATCACAATTTGAAAAAGCAAAAGTGAAAAGCGAAGGACTAGCCAGGAAAACACTAACCAAAATAAGAAGGTAGAGGGAAGTGAGGGCACAGCTCTGCCATTCAAGGAGTCTGTTTATATAAATTATCAGATAAGTTGTTGTTAAGAATAGAAAACCTGAAATTAAAACAAAAATGAAAATTCAGTAATTTGATACATAAGGGTATCATCTTAAGTTGGAAAATAGCCTTCATTTTTAAACAGAAAGTTTGGGAAGGACTAGTCATGAAAAATGAAAGTAGTTATACGAAGCATCACATAAGATATAGTCAAATGTATAAAAAATTTAAACATAAAAAAAGGAAATATACAAGTAGTAGTATTTGAGTAATAACTATGCTTCAGAACTGACAAAAACTTAACTATTATTACAAATCAGAAAGTGATTCACAAATGTATGATTACAAATCATTACAAGAAAGTAATGCTGACACATGTAACTTCTGACTATATGAAGAATAAGACAAAATCAAACCACTATAATGACAAATCAAACCACCATGAATAAAATTTTTAAATGACTAATTGGAAAACAACATTCCTGATTTATATTCCCATTAATACATACATATCTTCTAAAAATAGAAACTAAGTGAGCCAACAATTCTCCTGGAGAATTGGCTTAGAGATTTGCAGATAACGGCTCCAAAAGAAAAACAAATAGCTCTTAACCATATGAAAACATGGTTAATTTCCTTATAAAATATGAAAAATTAACTATGAATACATTAGAATACCAAGTCTTTGCTATCAGAATGGTAGGGATCCAAGAGTTTGATAGCACTCCCATTGCCAAGATTATGGAAATGTTAAATGGTACAACCCTATAGAAAGAAAATCTGCCTGCCAACATTTAGCAAAATCCATAAATATTTTACCCTTTAAGTCAGCAGTAATACTTCTAGTAATTTTTACAAAGTTATATTTTGTAAAATATTCATTAACATTTTTATAATGGCAACATTCTAGAAACATAGACATCTAAATGTCTGCCAGCAGGAAAACTGGTTAAATGAGATATGGTTTTATCTACATAATGGAAATTATTCAGATGTAAAAGGAATGCGGAACACTTTATGCAAAGTAGATCACAAGAATACTAAGTGAGAAGCAGGATGAAGAAAAAAGGTGTATATTATGCCACTATTTTTATAATATTTTATGCTAACATGAACCTAGGAAAGGGGTAATATATAATAGATGTATATACATATTTGCTTTCATTAGGTTAACAGTGGAAAACTGAAAGCATGATCAACAAAATTATCATAAGGTTTAGCAGGATATGGATAACAAAGACACTGGAATTTGAAAATTTACTATGACTTTGGTCTCATCTCAATATTTTATACAATTATAAAACAAGATTGCATTTAAAAGCCATCTCTAACAATAGCTAAATGAAGCAAACGACCTTAGCTGTGTCTCAGTGGTAGGTTTACAACACAGAAAACAACTATTCCAAATGGCTTTCAGCGCAGATATTCGTTTGTAAGTTCCCGTTGGTTTATATCCTAGACACAACACACAGCATAATAATGGGCAGACAGAGACAGAGAAACTTAAATTGTTTTCAGTAATCATATTATTGGTGGCCCACTTTCTCTCTTGAAATTAAAACAGGGTTTGTAATAGAATCATGCTTTTGGTTTATTGCGTCAAGTGACAAATCCTGGGGCTGCTACATTTTTGTGTCAAGAACAAAGCCACACAAAAGGTCCAAGTGAAGTTCACGCTCATAGCAGACAGAAAGCAAATGGAGCAGGACTCCGAAATGCCAAGAACACTGGTATGTCACCAGAAGTTCTAAGTATTTGTCTGTTTGATCACTTCAATTTCACGTCCTTAAGCTTCGTACCTTAATGTTCCTAAAGTCTGTTTTTACTCATTTTAACATGATGAAATTTACCTTATCTACGTCAATAAATTGTACAAAATAAATGAGAAAATGCCTCAAAGTTCTTGGAAAATGGTTTGCTTTTAACACATATGATGCCTTTACTAATGAAATGGATAACAAAGCCAAAAGTGGATAACAGAATGAATGTATGTATCCATATATGTATATGAATTATTCTGTGACAATTAATTGTTTTTTCAGATGAGAAAGCTAATGTGACATTCTTTCTGGAAACTTTTTTTGGATTTGAACCACAAGATTTAGACCCCATATAAGTTAAAATACAAAATAGCATTATTCAATACTATTACTAATAGAACAATAAATCTGCAGTGCCTCAAGACTCATCCTGATAAACCAGAGATTATATCCTACGTACAAAATTCTGATAGATTAGTAATTGTTTTAAGGGCTAGTCCCCAAATCAGTGCCTCTCTCCTCAGCAAGGGTTTGCTACTCTAATCTCTGCTAAAGTGCTTCTTTATGGACTGTGCTTTTTTATGGACTGTGCTTTGAATATCAAACAGCTCACATATAGTTTTGTTTAAATTGGTTGGTTTCAATGCATATATATACACACACATATAATTACATGTGCCTGTCTTGTCAAGCTACATGTGACTACAACTTTTAAGCTGTCATCTTCTAAAGAGGGTTTTATTTTCTCCTCTTATAAAACTTTCAATAGCTAAGCTTTAAAGATTTTTGTTGTGATCTTAAAAAAGTTATGTGTGTGTGTATATATATATATATATATAACACACATACATACATACCATATATATATATATATTTCTCTTTACCAATTACCTTTCTATTGATTTCCATTTAAATATCAGAGCACCATGCTCTGAGCATGGTGAAATATTTTAGATAGCTTTTATTTACATCTTATTCTAAGTGATTCTAATAAGGAGTCAAAGATTTAAATCCCATAGCTAAGTTATTGATTCTTAACCCTATGACTCTTGAGAGTCCCTTGGACTGCAAGGAGATCCAACCAGTCCATCCTAAAGGAGATCAGTCCTGGGTGTTCATTAGAAGGACTGATGCTAAAGCTGAAACTCCAATACTTTGGCCACCTCATGCGAAGAGCTGACTCATTGGAAAAGACCCTGATGCTGGGAGGGATTGGGGGCAGGAGGAGAAGGGGACAATAGAGGATGAGATGACTGGATGGCATCACCGACTGGACGGACATCAGTTTGAGTGAACTCTGGAAGTTGGTGATGGACAGTGAGGCCTGGTGTGCTGTGATTCATGGGGTCAC
>NW_020867492.1:0-31704 GCF_003369695.1 Bos indicus x Bos taurus | reverse complement strand
TGACCATGAGTTTCAAAGTGTCCAAGCTTCAGTTATTAGGCATTTTCTATTTGCATATACATAATAATTGGACATACATGCTTGGAATTCAGAGAAATTCAAGCAGATCATATGTATATTTATCAGGTGTTAATATATTGATGATACTTAGAATTAAGACGGATGAGAGATGATCGATGAAGTAAGTTACATAATAATACTATTAAGATTGCCGTGATTAGCAAATAAACATATTCTGCTATTTATTGAGGAAGACCAAAGCAAACAAACAACAAAAAGCTAGTTGAATTATATCACTTTTGGAATATATTACTTTTCTGGAATATATTAATTTTATTTTTGAATATCTTTTTATATATTAATTTTGAATGAAAAGCAAACATAATATGTCAGTTATTTCCAATATTCTAGGCTATATGGATGTGGCTCTTCATCAGAAAAGGCTTCCCAGGCGGTGCAAGTGGTAAAGAATTCACCTGCTAATACAGGAGACTTAAAGAGACTCTGATTCAATCCCTGAGTCTGGAAGATCCCCTGGAGGAGGAAACGACAACACACTCCAGTACTCTTGCCTGGAAAATGCCATGGACAGAAGTGCCTGGTGGGTTACAGTCCATGGGGTTGCAAAGAGTCAGACATAATTGAGTGAATGAGCACACACACACACTCATCAGGAAGTATTTTTTAGTTATTTCATGTAATTTTCTGAAGGGAAAAAGCAGTAGTAGCTTTAAAATGTTTCAAATAACAAGTATCAACATGAATATTATTATTGTATTAACTTACATGGTCTGATTGTATATGAGTACATAATTATAAAACAATATCTGATTATTATAACTGCTACTGAAAATCATTCTTTTATTGTGAATATCAGTAAAACTAAAACAAATAAGTGATAAATGAATGTGGAAAATCGTAATTATTAATGCTTTAGGGATAATCTGGATTTTCAAGGGATGATGCCAACATGTTAGTTTTTTTCTTTTTCTTAAATTTCATGCTCTGTGATCATCTTCGATTCTGCATTGTGTATTTATAGCAATCACTGAAGAGTCTGAAAATAGCTTCTAACTGTGAAGAAATATTAGGCAAGGACACAGCTTCTGAGAAGTTGGCTGTCTTGGATAATATTAGCATATATCAAGACAAATTTTTGGTTGCCGTCAGGAGACATCAAGTGAACAAATAATGGCCTTATTTTTCACTCAGTTATCGTGTCCTCTTTACCATGATCTGAAAGTTTAATTCAGACTCTTGCTGGCTTGATAGCTTTCCTGATAGCTCAGTTGGTAAAGAATCTGCCTACAATGCAGGAGACCCCAGTTCAATTCCTGGGTTGGGAAGATCCCCTGGGGAAGGGAAAGGCTACCCTCTCCAGTATCCTGGCCTGGAGAATTCCATGGACTGTATAGTCCATGGGGTCACAAAGTGTCACAAAGAGTTGGACTGAGTGACTTTCACTTTCACTTGCTGACCTTTCACAATTGTTGGTAATTCTGTGAGTTGACAAGCTGTTTCATTCTCATGTGTACTGGAAATCTCCTTTCTTAGCTTTTCCAGTCCCTCTAACTGCAACTCAAAAGGCCTCTACCACAACTCAAAAGGCCTCTACCACTGACACCAATGACTTGGCACTCAAGGATGTGCAAGTCCCTGAAGCAGTCCTCAGGACACAGCAAGATCATCACAGCAGTGGCCTCTGAGTCAGAAACTGAGAGATGAATTTAGCACCATCCTTAGCTGTGTGGTCTGAGACTGTCACCTAACTCATCTCAGATGTTCCATTTAAACTGTCCACATAAACAAAAATAAGTAAAACACTAAAACAGAAAAATAGGATTGTAAGCTTCTTTATAGGTTCTACATCTTATTCCCCTTTCTCATCCCATTATGGATCAGAGCAGATGCATTATTAATTGTTGACTTGTTATTCATTATTTCTATTATATAATGATGAAATCGCTACAAAGACACAATTCTAGATCTTAGAAGATTAAATGCTGTATTTCATTATAGTAAGGCTATAAGGAGAGATAAGAAAGCCTTCCTCAGTGATAAATGCAAAGACAGAGAAGAAAACAACAGAATGGGAAAGACTAGAGATCTCTTCCAGAAAATTAGAGATACCAAGGGAACATTTCATGCAAGGATGGGCTTGATAAAGGACAGAAATGATATGGACCTAACAGAAGCAGAAGATATTAAGAAGAGGTGGCAAGAATACACAGAAGAACTGTACAAAAAAGATCTTCATGACCCAGATAATCATGATGGTGTGATCACTCATCTAGAGCCAGATATCCAGGAATGTGAAGTCAAGTGGGCCTTAGAAAACATCACTACGAACAAAGCTAGTGGAGGTGATGGAATTCCAGTTGAGCTATTTCAAATCCTGAAAGATGATGCTGTGAAAGTTTTGCACTCAATATGCCAGCTAATTTGGAAAACTCAGCAGTGGCCATAGGACTGGAAAAGGTCAGTTTTCATTCCAACTCCAAAGAAAGGCAATGCCAAAGAATGCTCAAACTACTGCACAATTGCACGCATTTCACATGCTAGTAAAGTAATGTTCAAAATTCTCCAAGCCTGGCTTAAGCAATATGTGAACTGTGAACTTCCAGATGTTCAAGCTGATTTTAAAAAAGGCAGAGGAACCGGAGATCAAATTGCCAACATCCACTGGATCATGGAAAAAGCAAGAGACTTCCAGAAAAACATCTATTTCTGCTTTATTGACTATGCCAAAGCCTTTGACTGTGTGGATCACAATAAACTGTGGAAAATTCTGAAAGAGATGGGCATACCAGACCACCTGACCTGCCTCTTTAGACACCTGTATGCAGGTCAGGAAGCAACAGTTAGAACTGGAACAATAGACTGGTTCCAGATAAGAAAAGGAGTACATCAAGGCTGTATATTGTCACCCTGTTTATTCAACTTCTATGCAGAGTACATCATGAGAAATTCTGGGCTGGAAGAAGCACAAGCTGGAATCAAGATTGCCAGGAAAACTATCAATAACCTCAGATATGCAGATGACACCACCCTTTTGGCAGAAAGTGAAGAGGAACTAAAAAGCCTCTTAATGAAAGTGATAGAGGAGAGTGAAAAAGGTGGCTTAAAGCTCAACATTCAGAAAACAAAGATCATGGCATCTGGTCCCATCACTTCATGGGGAATAGATGGGGAAACAGTGGAAACAGTGTCAGACTGTATTTCTGGGGGCTCCAAAATCACTGCAGATGGTGATTACAGCCATGAAATTAAAAGACGCTTACTCCTTGGAAGGAAAGTTATGACCAACCTAGATAGCATATTCAAAAGCAGAGACATTACTTTGCCAACAAAGGTTCGTCTAGTCAAGGCTATGGTTTTTCCTGTGGTCATGTATGGATGTGAGAGTTGGACTGTGAAGAAAGCTGAGCGCTGAAGAATTGACGCTTTTGAAGTGTGGTGTTGGAGAAGACTCTTGAGAGTCCCTTGGACTGCAAGGAGATCCAACCAGACCATTCTAAAGGAGGTCAGTCCTGGGTGTTCTTTGGAAGGACTGATGTTGAAGCTGAAACTCCAATACTTTGGCCACCTCATGCGAAGAGTTGACTCATTGGAAAAGACTCTGATGCTGGGAGGGACTAGGGGCAGGAGGAGAAGGGGATGAGAGAGGATGAGATGGCTGGATGGCATCACCGACTTGATGGGCATGAGTTTGTGTGAACTCTGGGAGTTGGTGATGGACAGAAGGCCTGGCATGCTGCAGCTCATGGAAGTCACAAAGAGTTCGACATGACTGAGCAACTTGAACTGAACTGAACTGAAGCTATTCGGGGGTCTTTAGTAGGACTGACTAAAATTATGTATTTGGTTTTTTTTCTTTATTCCATGCGTATGTGTATCAGTAGCTCAGTCATGCCCTACACTTTGCCACCATAACGACTGTGGCCTGCCAGCCTCCTCTGTCCATAGGATTTTCCAGGCAAAAATACTGAAGTGGGTTGCCATTTCCTTCTGCAAGGGATCTTCCTGACCAAGGGATTGCGCCCGGGTCTCCTGCATTGCAGAGGTGGATTCTTTACCACTGAGCACCAGGGAAGAACCTTTGATTCCATAAGTTACCCTAATTCGTAAAAAAGTATATATGCTTACTAGTAATTGTGCCATATTGACTCCAAATTTATTGAATCATGATGCCTTAATTAGCCAATTTTTTATAGTAGTTTTAAATCAAGATGTCTTAAAACTTACTAGCTTAGCAAAGGACACATTTATATATTATTTACTGAGGGTTTCATGAGGGCTTGGCTGGACTAGTTTTTAGGTCTATGGTATGGATTGAATCACCCAATAGTATGATGCTGGCAACTGATCTCTGCTGGAAAGTCACTTGCTGGCTATGCTCACAATCCTGGCATCCTGGCAGGGATAGTTGTAATGTGAGTCCTCTAGAACTCTATGTTTGTCTATGTAATATTAAGTTTTATTTACATAGCCTCAGGCAGTGCAGCAGTTGTGTTTCATAAATAAGGGCTCAGGTAAAAGAGCAGAGTGGCTGATTGTGGTTACTCTATTGATATTTGTCAAAGGTGTCATAGGGTCAAAAGACAGAGAATGCAGACAAATCATTAAGATGGAGATCATTCACAGAATAAACCTGTGGCCATTTTTTTAGCACCACATACATTTTCCAGTAGTCATGGATGGATGTGAGAGTTAGGCTATAAAGAAAGCTGAGTGCTGAAGAAGTGGATGCTTTGGAACTGTGGTATTGGAGAAGACTCTGAGAGTCCTTTGGACAGCAAGGAGAACCAATCAGTCAATCCTAAAGGAATCAGTCCTGAATATTCATTGGAAGGACTGATGTTGAGGCGGAATAATTTGGCCACCTGATGTGAAGAACTGACTCATTTGAAAAGGCCCTGATGCTGGGAAAGATTGAAGATAGGAGGAGAAGGTGATGACAGAGGATGAGATGGTTGGATGACATCACCGACTCAATGGACATGAGTTCTAGTAGGCGTCCGGGAGTTAGTGATGGACAGGGAAAACTGGTGTGCTGCAGTCTGTGGTGTCACAAGAGTCAAACATGACTGGTGTGACTGAACTGAGCTGGAACATATTTCTGAAGCACTTTTAATTTGACTATTGTGACAAAATTAAGGTCAAACTTTCCAGTATGGGCTTCCCTGGTGGCACAACTGGTAAATCATCTGCAATGCGGGAGACCTGTGTTCAAGCTCTGGGTTGGCAA
The DNA here is from genome assembly GCF_003369695.1 of Bos indicus x Bos taurus. Lineage (NCBI taxonomy): Eukaryota > Metazoa > Chordata > Mammalia > Artiodactyla > Bovidae > Bos > Bos indicus x Bos taurus. The sequence continues at coordinate 26,456 of NW_020867492.1, read as the reverse complement.
GATCCCTTGGAGAAGGGAACAGCTACCCATTCCAGTATTCTGGCCTGCAGAATTCCAAGGACTGTGTATCAGTGGGGTCACAAAGAGTCAGACATGACTAAGTGACCTTTACTTTCACTTTTCAATATCTATTTTTTTCAAGAACTTCTAACGAGGTTTGCATTTAACTTTGAATGTTAGACAATTCAGATCTAATTTTCTTAATGTTTATATTATTTGACCCTTATAAACATGTAATAACAGCTATTTTAGTTCATCTGCCTAGCAAACCATATGTCCCCTTCTTCTCTTAGGCTCCATGAACAGTGCTCCAACATTTAGCATTGGTCAAAGTGGGGTGACACACCTTTAAAACAGTTGGGGTATTTTTAGTCAACAATGTCCAAGTTGCTCTTACTCCATGCTAGAACCTAAAAATGAGCTTTCAAATAGTGTGTACATGCATATATGTGTACTTGGTGTTGTCTGTGTGGTTCAGTCACTCAGTTGTGTCCGACTCTTTCGGAGACCATGAACAACAGTACAGCATGTGTTCCCTGTCCTTGACTAGCTCCTGGAGTTTGCTCAAACTCATGTCCATTGAGTCAGTGATGCCACCCAACCATCTCATCTTCTAGTCACCCCCTTCTCCTGCTCTCAATCTTTCCTAGCATCGTGTCTTTTCCAGTGAGTCAGTTCTTCACATCAGATGGCCAAGTATTGGAGTTTCAGCTTCAGCATCAGTCCTTCCAATGAATATTCAGGACTGATTTCCTTTAGGATTGAGTGGTTTGATCTCCTTGCCATCCAAGGGACTTATGAGTCTTCTCCAGCACCACAGTTTGAAAGCATCAATTCTTCAGTGCTCAGCCTTCTTTATGGTCTGTGTATTATGTGCAAACAAATGGCTTCAGGGTTTTTCTGCTTCATTTTCTTACTTGTAATCACATGCCTTGCACTTCTAATTTCTCAAATAACCATTTAACCCTGATGGCTAATATGACTCATGTTGTTGTTCAGTTGCTAAGTCCTGTCCAGCTCTTTCCAACCCCATGAACTGAAGCATGACAGGCTTCAGTGTCCTCTACTATCTCCTGCAGTTTGTTCAAGTTCATGTCCTTTGAGTCAATGATGTTCTTCAATCACGTCATCCTCTGCAGCCCTCTTCTCCTTTGTCTTCAGTTTTTCTCAGCATCAGAATCTTTCTCAATGAGTCAGCCCTTCCCATCAGGTGGCCAAAGTATTGGAGCTTAAGCTTTAGCATCAGTCATATGTTGTCATTAGCATACTATCAAATGATGTCATATCTATTACCAAAATTTAATTTAGGATGCTTATATTATCTCTAGGTGCAGACCAAATATCTTACTATTTCCAACTCTTCAATGAAAGATTTGTCTGAATTCTGAACATTCTGAACATTCTACACTCAAGGTGACACAATAGTGTACCTATAGTTCCAGTCTCACCTGTGGTATAATCATACATTCAGGAGTTTTGAATGAATGCAATTTTTGACGAAAATGGAAAACAAGTCAAATATTATTTATATATATGCTATGTACCAAGATTTGTGCTAGGAATTTGATATTTAACAGTCACTACAAATCTGTGAATCTTCCTAGTTTGTGCTAGTGGTAAAGAACCTGCCTGACAATGTAGGAGACACAAGAGATGCATGATGGATCCTGGGTTAGAAAATCCACTGGAGGAGGGCATGGCAACCCACTCCACTATTCTTGTCTGGAAAATCCCCATGGACAGAGGAGCCTGGAGGGCGACCATGGGGTCTCACAGAGTCAGACACTACTGTAGTGACTTAGCACGCACTCAGAAAATTGAATTAAACTGTTCTGTACCATTTTGTAGTTCAAATAAACTAACCACAATTATATTAATTCAATTTTCAATCTATGTTTGTTTGTCTTCATGGCCACTTACCTTATTTGGGGGACACAAACGTATAACATTTTTTTGTTGTTGTTGTTATTTTTCGACTGCAGTACAAACCCAAGCACCAAGGCATTAAAATGACTTAATCATGGAAGAATCAGTATGTGAGAAATAGTTTTCAGTATTTCAGCTGGCCAAATGCCTTCTTAAAGAATAAGGATTCCTTTGCAGTATAACTGGGGAATTATATTAATGCATGGCCAGCTTTCCAATACAGAAATAGTAGACCAAAAAAATCCAATTTTGACAAATGTATACATAGACAAAACTGGAGAAACATGCATGTACAGATATGTTCATCCAAGTGATGCAAATTGGAGAGTTTCTGGGGTTTTGAAATGCCTGTTCTTTAGCTGATCTGGGTCAATGAAATTAACAAAAATGTGCACTTGCACTTGCATATTCTACTAATTCATCAGTGTTGCTATGTGGAAGAAGCATGGGCTTAGATAAGGCATTGGCACTAATTCTTATGTCTTATATGAAATTTCCATGGAATTTAACAATCTAGTGTTGGATTGTGGTTTGGCAGATTCTAAGTATACTTGCCATGACCTGAGATTTGAGACTCATTGAGAAGAAAACTAACAGAAGCATTAATATCACAATGTCTGAGTTGTTTTCTGCAAATAATATAGAGATATTGTTCAGCACACATGTTCAGTTAGGGAGATAGTAGGTCAGAAAAGTGTGCAAGGAAAGATACCAAGAGAATGGAATGCACACTTAAAATGAACAGTCCTAGCTAGACTTCCTGCTAGGTCAGCATGCGTTGGTTACAGTTGATTTATTATAGGATGACTTCAGGAATTGAGTTTTAATTTCTGGGCCTTGAAGAACCCTGGAAGCAAATATCTCTAAGAGTAGGTGTGAAGAGACATGGTAAAAGGAAAAAAGAAAATGATTCACAACCTGTAATACTGGGACTAAAATAATCATGCCACAGTATTTGGCCAAGACCTTGGGGGGATGTAAGTCCATAAAGACAGCAATGCTTCCTTAATTTTAGCAGACATCACAAAGCACGCTTTTCTCCTTGGCAGTGAGAGGGAAGGGGTAGTAGTTAACCTAGCTAGAGTAAGAGCTGCAGGACTGAGGAAAAAAGTGTATGAAAAAAGGAATCCTCAGCTGTAACTCAGAGAAAGCTTGATTCCAGGAGCAGTAGGGAGTTGCAAGTGACTGGCACGAGAATCAAACTAATCATCTTTCACAGCTTCTGCCATATGTGTCAGGTCACTGTTCTGATTGCCTCCTATCCATCCCACTGGTGAGAGAGGGATTCGTCACCCCCAGTAGCAAAAGATGTTCTAACACATGCCATTCAACACAGGACAGATGAGAACAGCAGCAGCTTACCATCACATACACTCCCTGCCCAGGTAGCTGGACGCTGCTTACCACGCAGGTCCACAAGGTGTTACAATGAGGTACTCAGCAAACAAGAAGTGTTTAGAGGGGGCAAGCTTGTAATAACAAAAAGATAAGGTGTCCCTGGTTCCAACAGGAAAATGTGGTTTGCTTGCTGGAATAATTTTTAGGTACCATATTATTTTGGTCTTCCAAGTTTCCTGAAGTGACATTTTTCTAACCTTTATTTGCTGTTGATTAACACAAGCTATCATCTTACACTCAGCTCTGTGAGTTTTCTTGGACACGTGCCACATGTTTCCAAAGCCAATATTGCATGTTTTGTTTTCATAGGAAATAAATACCCACTTTTAATAGTGTCCTATTATTCAGCCATGTCTGCTGTAAAGCAAACCCACTCAGTGCTCAAAATACAGCATGTGTTTAACCTTCAGTCATGGCTGGTGGATTCCTTGGCTAGCCTAGATTTCGGGCTCTGAGCTCCTAGTTCTGGGACGTGATTCAAGTGTGCTCCACAGAGCCTTCACCCTCCCTGAACAAGCAATTAGTTACATAATAGTATCAAGTGCTTCCCCGGTGGCTCAGTAATAAAGAACCTGCCTGTACTATAGGACACCTGGGTTCAGTCCCTGGGTCAGGAAGATTTCCTGGGGAAGGACATGGCAACCCACTCCAGTATTCTTGCCTGGAGAATCCCATGGACAGAGGAGCCAGGTGAGCTACAGTCCATATTGTAAAAGAGTCAAACATGTCTTTATTGACAAAAATGTCTTTATTGTCAAAAATGTCTTTATTGACATTTAAAGAGTCAAACATGACTGAGTGACTGAGCACACACAGAAACACACACATGTGCTTCTAGTAGAGAATGACAAGAATGCAAAAGGGGCAAGTGGAAACCCAGGATGCCTCCTGAAGGCTTCCCTGGGAGCTGCCATGCTGTCACTTCTTACAGTCTATTGGTCAAATAGGCCACAAGGACAATGACTTCATCAATGGAACAGAACTACACAGTTCACCTCTAAGTGGGAAGGATTGTAAATCACATGGACAAAGGGGACATATTTACTTCCAGTGCAGGAAAGGCATAGGGAATGAAAATAAGAGATTCAATATGCCACACAGTTCAGGGTGTGAGAATTAGAATTTGTAGAGAAGAACTGGGTTAGTGTAACACAGAGTAATATGTGCATGCCTGAGGGCCATGTAGGAAATTGGATTTCAGTACTAAAAAGAATTGCAAGAAAAACAGAGGATGACAGCCTCATAAAGCATATATATAAATTCTCATGAAGTGGACTTTAAATTGAGCAAACCAGTTATCTCCAATAAAAACATGAACAGCAGTTTTTGTCTATATTCTGCTTTTCAGTATCTTTTTATGTAAATAGGCTCTATTGCCAATATGTCTTCACCAGGATTTGGGGATGCTCAAGATGCAATGGCACCCTACTCCAGCACTCTTGCCTGGAAAATCCCATGCGCGGAGGAGCCTGGAAGGTTGCAGTCCATGGGGTCGCTACAAGTCAGACACGACTAAGCGACTTCACTTTCACTTTTCACTTTCATGCATTGGAGAAGGAAATGGCAACCCACTCCAGTGTTCTTGCCTGGAGAATCCCAGGGACGGGGAAGCCTGGTGGGCTGCCATCTCTGGGGTTGCACAGAGTCAGACACGACTGAAGCGACTTAGCAGCAAGATCATTCTGGAGCAAAGTTTTTCAGCCTCACCAACCGCTGACATTTTAATCCTCATGATTCTTTGTTGTGTGTATGTGTAGGGGGATGGCTGTGCATTATTGGGTATTAGCAGCGTTTCTGGCCTCTACCCACTAGATGCTAGATATGACAATAAAATATATCTCGAGTTATTGTCTACTGTTTCTTAGGGGGCAAACAAGATGATCTAATATAAAAATATAATATATGTATAAATATAAAATATATTGATGTACTCATATATTTATATACCTCAGAAAAGTATATATATACACACATCATATGTATATACTTATGTATGCACATAATTCTTATACGGTTAAAGGTGCATCTACATATATTGACCCCTAAGGTACATGTATATAAATAAAAACATTTATGTATATATGATGTACTAAAATATCATTGTTGGTGTTGGTTTTAGCAATAGTAGTAACGTTGCTTTTGCTGTTATTTAGGAATTACTAAGAATCAGAAGAAGATGATGATAAATAGAAGGTAATACTTGTTTTAGAAAAGAAAATCAAATATTATAAGCTTGATATTGCATAATTCTGAATAATGAAATTGGAGTTTTAAAATATATTTCTAAAGTAGGGAACAATAGGATTATTTAACAATGGAATATCTAAAGAAGTCATTAAATCTTTTCTTTCTATAATTCATAATATAGCCATCAAAATAGAAAAATATAGTTTGATAATAGATAACTATTACTAATTGAATATAATGGATGTTCAATATAAATGACCAATAAATAACTCATTACTATGAAGTGGAGACTTCATATTACTTACCAGCTTTGAAATATATGAATACTTATAGAGTAATTATTTAATGGGCACACTGAAGGTAAATTTATGAGCAACAGCACGTGCATGCCTGCTAAGTCACTTCAGTCTTGTCCCACTCTTTGTGACCCTATGGACTGTAGCCCACCAGGCTCCTCTGTCCATGGGATTCTCCAGGCAAGAATACTGGAGTGGATTACCATGCCCTCCTCCAGGGGATCTTCCTGTCCCAGGGCAATCCCAGTCTCTTATGTCTCCTGCATTGGCACATGGGTTCTTTATGACTAGCTCCACCTGAAAGCCTGAGAAACAGCACAGGGACTACAAAATGAATTTTATTTATTTTTTTTTTTTTTTTTAAATTTTATTTTATTTTTAAACTTTACATAATTGTATTAGTTTTGACAAATATCAAAATGAATCCACCACAGGTATACATGTGTTCCCCATCCTGAACCCTCCTCCCTCCTCCCTCCCCATACCATCCCTCTGGGTCGTCCCAGTGCACTAGCCCCAAGCATCCAGTATCGTGGATCGAACCTGGACTGGCAACTAGTTTCTTACATGATATTTTACATGTTACAATGTCATTCTCCCAAATCTTCCCACCCTCTCCCTCTCCCACAGAGTCCATAAGACTGTTCTATACATCAGTGTCTCTTTTGCTGTCTCGTACACAGGGTTATTGTTACCATCTTTCTAAATTCCATATATATGCGTTAGAATACAGTATTTATGTTTTTCCTTCTGGCTTACTTCACTCTGTATAATAGGCTCCAGTTTCATCCACCTCGTTAGAACTGATTCAAATGTATTCTTTTTAATGGCTGAGTAATACTCCATTGTGTATATGTACCACAGCTTTCTTATCCATTCATCTGCTGATGGACATCTAGGTTGCTTCCATGTCTTGGCTATTATAAACAGTGCTGCGATGAACATTGGGGTACACGTGTCTCTTTCCCTTCTGGTTTCCTCAGTGTGTATGCCCAGCAGTGGGGTTGCTGGATCATAAGGCAGTTCTATTTCCAGTTTTTTAAGGAATCTCCACACTGTTCTCCATAGTGGCTGTACTAGTTTGCATTCCCACCAACAGTGTAAGAGGGTTCCCTTTTCTCCACACCCTCTCCAGCATTTATTATTTGTAGACTTTTGGATCGCAGCCATTCTGACTGGTGTGAAATGGTACCTCATAGTGGTTTTGATTTGCATTTCTCTGATAATGAGTGATGTTGAGCATCTTTTCATGTGTTTGTTAGCCATCTGTATGTCTTTTTTGGAGAAATGTCTATTTAGTTCTTTGGCCCATTTTTTGATTGGGTCGTTTATTTTTTCTGGAGTTGAGCTGTAGGAGTTGCTTGTATATTTTTGAGATTAGTTGTTTGTCGGTTGCTTCATTTGCTATTATTTTCTCCCATTCTGAAGGCTGTCTTTTCACCTTGCTAATAGTTTCCTTTGATGTGCAGAAGCTTTTAAGGTTAATTAGGTCCCATTTGTTTATTTTTGTTTTTATTTCCAATATTCTGGGAGGTGGGTCATAGAGGATCCTGCTGTGATGTATGTCGGAGAGTGTTTTGCCTATGTTCTCCTCTAGGAGTTTTATAGTTTCTGGTCTTACGTTTAGATCTTTAATCCATTTTGAGTTTATTTTGTGTATGGTGTTAGAAAGTGGTCCAGTTTCATTCTTTTACAAGTGGTTGACCAGATTTCCCAATGGAATAAAATAGAAAGCCCAGAGATAAATCCACGCACATATGGACAACCTTATCTTCGACAAAGGAGGCAAGAATATACAATGGATTAAAGACAAAATGAATTTTAAAATCCATATATGATAGGCTGATTTGAGAGATTGTGAATTGAAATTAAAAATATACCTTGAGCAATCGATATAAGCTAGAAAACTTTCAAATACTAAATGGTGTGATAAATACTATATTCAACAGGTTTTTGGATATCTCTGTTCTAGTCAGCATTGTCCAGATCAACCGAACAAACATTCCTTACAACAAAAAGAGATCTATTACAGTAAATTTGTACACACAGTTATTGAGACCTAAAACTCATAAGATGTGTACTCAGCAAGTTAGAGACCCAGGAGGGCTGAAGGTGTAGTTCCAGTGAGCATTGAAAGGCTGAGAATCAGAAGAGGAGGAAGCTCCAGTACAAAGGCTGTCAGGCTCAATATCAAAGTGAGAGTGAAAGTGAAAGTTGCTCAGTCATGTCCAACTCTTTGGAACCCCATGGACTATACAGTCTGCGGAATTTTCCAGGCCAGAATACTGGAGTGGGTAGCCTTTCTCTTCTCCAGGGGATCTTCCCAACCCAGGAGTCAAATCCACATCTCCCGCATTGCAGGCAGATTTTTACCATCTGAGTCACAAGCGAAACCCAAGAATACTGGGGTGGGTAGCCTATCCTTTCTCCTGGGGATCTTTCCCACCCAGGATTTGAACCAGTGTCTCTTGCATTGCAAGAGGATTCTTTACCAACTGAGCTAATATGAGCCAATGTTTGAGCTTGAGTCCAGAGGCAGGTAATTTTATTCAGAGGAGGATCAGTCTTTTTGTTCTATTCAGGACTTAAAAGGATTGAAGGTGGCCCACCTACAGTAGGAGGAGCAGTCAGCTTTGCTTTACTGATTTAAATGTTAAATCATCTGAAAAACAACGTCCTTAAAGAAACACCATAATATATTTGGCCCAATATCTGGACACCCTGTAGCTCAGTCCAGTTGGCAAAGAAAATTAGGCGTCATGATTTACGGTTTTTCATGCATTTGTGTTTATTATTTCCAGGGCCAAAGAAAACACAATAATCAAAACCCATTTCATGTAGCATCCACTAAGCTTCGTTCAGAGACTTAAAATAGTATTTTTTAATTAACCTGCAGATATTCTCAAAAAAGGAAACTCTATTACTGTAATGTGAGGATTAAACTCATGTCCATGATCAAACCCACAGAGTTTGATGTGATTTTGGCTCCATATTTTCTTTTCTTCATTGTTCCCACATAATATATTTTATGAAATCAGTAGTGTGTCTCTATTATTTCTGTTCTTCTTTTCCTTCTGCTTATTTTTCATAATTTCAAAAAATTTAAATAAGCATTGTATCTAAAGAAATGACAATTTCCATTTTAAATAAATCTCTTTCCATTAACACTATGCTGTATTCTAGAGCAGGCTTCTCTGTAACTCTTTTTCACTTTATAATTTGCTACAATATTACCTACAAAGACTGCAAGATAATGGACCATTATTAAAATTACCCAATTAAATTACTAATGCATTTATAAATCCTTATTAATACTTTTGATACAACCCTCTTTATCATTAAAAAAGTCTTACTTTATAATGTGACTCAAATATAATACCTTAGCTCAGAGACTTGCCTGGTGGTCTAGCCATTAAAAATCTGCCTTCCAGTGCAAGGGATGGAGGTTAGATCACTGGTCAGGGAACTAAGATCCCACATGCCACAGGATAACTAAACCTGTCTGCTTCAACTAGAGAAAGTCCACAAAATGTAACAGCAACAAAAGCCTGCCACACTGCAATGAAGACCTAGTTAAGCCAAAATAAAAACAAACAAACAAAAATAGTAACAACAACAACAAACCCCAACAATTTAAGTTGTTTGTTTGTTTGTTTTTTAAGGAAAAATATCTCAGGTCAGGTATGGCACTGCTCTGTTGTTCAGTCGCTCAGCCACGTCCCACTCTTTGTGACCCCATGGACGGCAGCGCACCAGGCTTCCCTGTCCTTCACCACCTCCCTGAGTTTGGCTCAAATGCGTGTGCATCGAGGCGGTGATGCCATCCAACCATCTCTTCCTCTGTTGTCCCTTTCTCCTCCTGTCTTCCATTTTCCCAGCATCAGGGTCTTTTCCAATGAGTTGACTGTTCGCATCAAGTGGCCAAAGTATTGGAGCTTCAGCTTCAGCATCAGTCCTTCCGATGAATATTCAGGACTGATTTCTTTTAGGGCTGAGAGGTTTGATCTCCTTGCAGTCCAAGGGACTCTCAAGAGTATTCTCCAACACCACAGATCAAAAACATCAATTACTTGTTGGTCAGCTTTCTTTATGGTTCAACTCTCACATCCATAATGGATATTAGTTTTTAAGAATATTATTATAAATGTTGTGTTTATGCCTTAATGTTTTTCTTTTGTTTTCCTTCTTTATTTTGTTTGACTTCTACATGGAAGAAAAATTCCTGTAAGATTTAGTGGACAAAAGCAGTCTCTTTATTAATTTGCTTCACTTCAGACTTAGTGCTTAATTCTTAACATATTTTTTGAATAATTTTTCTTAGTCCCCTTCTATAGGGGATCTTACTGATCTAGGGGTTAAACCTTGGTCTCTAGGATTGCAGACAGATTCTTTACTGTCTGAGCCACTAGGGAAGCCCTCGAAGAATTTAATACTTTTATATTTCAAAATAATATAATATTCTCTTCACTTTTGCCAGATATAATGTAAAAATTCAAATATTCTATTCTGCTGTTAAAAAATGTCTTCTTGGTTTATATGCAAATTATGCTAATAGGATTCTTCATATATTCATATGAAGAATGTACAGATATTGTATGCTGCTGCTGTTAAGTCGCTTCAGTCGTGTCTGACTCTGCGCAACCCAATGGACGGCAGCCCACCAGGCTCCCACCTCCCTAGGATTCTCCAGGCAAGAACACTGGAGTGGGCTGCCATTTCCTTCTCCAATGCATGAAAGTGGAAAGTGAAAGTGAAGTCGCTCAGTCATATCCAACTCTTTGCGACCCCATGGACTGCAGCCTACCAGGCTCCTCCATCCATGGGATTTTCCAGGCAAGAGTACTGGAGTGGGGTGCCATAACAGATATTGTATACTAAGACAGATATATATATATATATATATATATATATATATATGCATACTCAATCACTTCAGTCATGCCTAATTGAGTCACTGAGTGAGTTTTCCATGACCTCCTTCAGGGGATCTTCCTGATCCAGGGATCTAAACTGGGTCTAAACTTCCCTGGATCTAAACTTCCTAACCCAGGGATCTTATGTGTCCTGCATTGGCAGGCAAGTTCTTTACCACTAGCACCACCTAGGAAGACCATACAAATACATACCTGCAATAATACTTCCAGTATCAAAGCAATGCATGAGAAAGGGATTTAGTTCTATGCAACACAAAATAGTTCCTTAAAATTGGAAGAAAATATTTCTGTATATATTTTCTAGAAAGCACTATTTCACTGCTTACTAAAAATTTTCATTCCCCCCTACTTATGTAATTCTTTAATCATTGAGATCCCGTGCACACCTATAGCATTATGTATTATACAAAGAAAAATATATAAATGGAAGAATCTGACCTGTTATCAATCTAAAACATCAAATATATGTTAATTGTTATAAGTTGCAACATGTTTTAGCAAAGAAGCTTCTTTAATGTTGCTTCACCTTGTATTTGGTATTAGAACATAAGGCAATCAAGATGAAATATTTTAAGATATCAGCTAAATGTTTCTATCTTTAAGGTCCTTTTGATGATCTTAACTACGTCTGATTCTTATGTGTGTGTGGGTGCTAATTCACTTCAGTCATGTCTTACTCTTTGCAACCCCATGGACTATAACCCCTCAGTCCTCCTCTGTTCATGGAATTCTCTAGGCAAGAATACTGGAGTGGGTAGCCATTCCCTTCTCCAGGGGACATTCCTGACCCAGGAATTAAACCCAAGTCTATTGCACTGTAGGCAGATTCTTTGCCATCGGAGCTACCAGGGAAGTCTGTGTGTGATTCTCAGTCACATGCAATCTAGGGATGAATTCATGGAAGACGTTATTCATTTTTATTACTCTTCTTAGTTTCCAGGATTTCTTCTGATGATTAGTTTTTTATCTCTGCTTAGATCATCCATCTGTGCTTTCATGTTGTCTATTTTTTATTTAGGGTCCTGTACATATTAATCATAGTTATTTTCAACACTATATCTGATAATTCCAAATCTTTGTCATGGATAATTTTGGTTTTGATAATAGCTTTGTGTCTTCTTTGAGATAGGAATGAAACTGAACTTTCCCACCAATCCCAAAGAAAGGCAATGCCAAAGAATGTTCAAACCACAGCACAGTTGCGCTCATCTCACATGCTAGCAAAGTAATTCTCAAAGTTCTTCAAGCCAGCCTTCAATAGTATGTGAACCGAGAAGTTCCAGATGTTCAAGCTGGGTTTAGAAAAGGCAGAAGAACCAGAGATCAAATTGCCAACATTCACTGGATCATGGGAAAAGCAATAGAGTTCCAGAAAAACATATACTTCTGCTTTATTGACTATGCCAAAGCTTTTGACTGTGTGGATTATAGTCAGTTCAGTCCAGTCACTCAGTTATGTCCAATTCTTTGCAACCCCATGGACTGCAGCATGCCAGGCTTCCATGTCCATCGCCAAATCCCAGAGCTTGCTCAAAACTCATGTCCATCGAATAGGTGAGGCCATCCAACCCTCTCATCCTATGGAAAATTCTTAAAGAGGTGGAAATACCAGACCATCTTACCTGCCTCCTGAGAAATTTGTATGCAGGTCAAGAAGCAACAGTTAGAACTGGACATGGAACAACAAGCTTGTTCCAAATTGGGAAAGGAGTATGTCAAGGCTGTATATTGTCACCCTGCTTATTTAACTTACATGCAGAGTACATCAAGTAAAATGCTAGGCTGGATGAAGCACGAGCTGGTATCAAAATTGCAGGAAGAAATATCAATAATCTCAGATATGCAGATGACACAATCCTTATGGCAGAAAGTGAAGAGGAATTAAAGAGCCTCTTAATGAATGTGAAAGAGGAGAGTGAAAAAACTGGCTTAAAATTCAACATTCAAAAAACAAAGATCATGGCATCACTCCAGTTGCCAGCATCTGAAATTAAGCAAAATTTCTTTTCCACCAACCTGCCCTGCTCATTGGCTTTTAAAAGGTGATTTGCAAGATCCCACACCTTTAAGAAACGCCTATAGGCACATCAGTTCCGTTCAGTCGCTCTGTTGTGTCTGACTCTTTGTGACCCAGTGGACTGCAGCATACTGACCAGGTTTCCTTGTCAATCACCAACTCCTAGAGCTTGCTCAAACGCATGTCCATCGAGTCAGTATTGCCATCCAACCATCTCATCCTTTATCCCCTTCTCCTCCTGCCTTTAGTCTTTCCCAGCATCAGCATCTTTTCCAGTGAATCAGTTCTTCACATCAGGTGGCCGAGGGACTGGTATTTCAGCTTCAGCATCAGTTCTTCCAAAGAATATTCAGAACTTATTTCCTTTAGGATGGACTGGTTTGATCTTCTTGCAGTCCAAGGGACTCTCAAAAGTCTTCCCCAACACCATAGTTAAAAAGCATAAATTTTTCAGGACTCAGTTTTCTTTATACACCAACTCTCACATTCATACATGTCTGTTGGAAAAACCACAGCTTTGACTAGGTGGACACTTGTCGGCAAAGTAACATTTCTCATTTTTAATATGCTGTCTAGATGGGGAAACAGTGGAAACAGTGTCAGGCTTTATTTTTGGGGGCTCCAAAATCACTGCAGATGGTGACTGCAGCCATGAAATTAAAAGACACTTACTCCTTGGAAGGAAAGCTGTGACCAACCTAGGTAGCATATTCAAAAGCAGAGACATTACTTTGCCAACAAAGGGTCTGTCTGGTCAAGGCTATGGTTTATCCAGTGGTCATGTATGGATGTGAGAGTTGGACTGTGAAGAGGGCTGAGCACCGAAGAATTGATGCTTTTAAACTTTGGTGTTGGAAAAGACTCTTGAGAGTCCCTTGGACTGCAAGGAGATCCAACCAGTCCATTCTGAAGGACATCAGCCCTGGGATTTCTTTGGAAGGAATGATGCTAAAGCTGAAACTCCAGGACTTTGGCTACTTCATGCGAAGAGCTGACTCATTGGAAAAAACTTTGATGCTAGGAGGGATTGGGGGCAGGAGGAGAAGGGGACGACAGAGGGTGAGATGGCTGGATAGCATCACTTACTCACTGGACGTGAGTCTGAGTGAACTCTGGAAGTTGGTGATGGACAGGGAGGCCTGGCGTGCTGCGATTCATGGGGTCACAAAGAGTCAGACATGATGGAGCGACTGAACTGAACTGAATGGAACTAGATTAGCTACAGATTTTCTTCCAAAGAGCAAGTGTCTTTTAATTTCATGGCTGCAGTCACCATCTGCAGTGATTTTCAGTTCAGTTCAGTTCATTTCAGTTGCTCAGTTGTGTCCGACTCTTTGCCACCCCATGAACCACAGCACGCCAGGCCTCCCTGTCCGTCACCAACTCCCGGATTCCACCAAAACTCATGTCCATTGAGTAGGTGATGCCATCCAATCATCTCATCCTCTGTCCTCCCCTTCTCCTTCTGCCTTCAATCTTTCCCAGCATCAGAGTCTTTTCCAATGAGTCAACTCTTGCATCAGGTGGACAAGTATTAGAGTTTTCAGCTCCAACATCAGTCCTTCCAGTGAATACCCAGGACTGATCTCCTTTAGGATAGACTGGTTGGATCTCTTTGCAGTCCAAGGGACTCTCAAGAGCCTTCTCCAAGACCACAGTCAAAAGCATCAATTCTTTGGTGCTCAGCTTTCTTTTTTTTTTTTTTTTTTTAATTTATTTTATTTTTAAACTTTATATAATTGTATTAGTTTTGCCAAATATCAAAATGAATCCGCCACAGGTATATACATGTATTCCCATCCTGAACCCTCCTCCCTCCTCCCTCCCCATACCATCCCTCTGGGTCATCCCAGTGCACTAGCCCCAAGCATCCAGTATCGTGTATCGAACCTGGACTGGCAACTCGTTTCTTACATGATATTTTACATGTTTCAATGTCATTCTCCCAAATCTTCCCACCCTCTCCCTCTCCCACAGAGTCCATAAGACTGTTGCATACATCAGTGTCTCTTTTGCTGTCTCGTACACAGGGTTATTGTTACCATCTTTCTAAATTCCATATATATGCGTTAGTATACTATATTTATGTTTTTCCTTCTGGCTTACTTCACTCTGTATAATAGGCTCCAGTTTCATCCACCTCATTAGAACTGATTCAAATGTATTCTTTTTAATGGCTGAGTAATACTCCATTGTGTATATGTACCACAGCTTTCTTATCCATTCATCTGCTGATGGACATCTAGGTTGCTTCCATGTCCTGGCTATTATAGATCAATGGAATAAAATAGAAAGCCCAGAGATAAATCCATGCACATATGGACACCTTATCTTTGACAAAGGAGGCAAGAATATACAATGGATTAAAGACAATCTCTTTAACAAGTGGTGCTGGGAAATCTGGTCGACCACTTGTAAAAGAATGAAACTAGACCACTTTCTAACACCATACACAAAAATAAACTCAAAATGGATTAAAGATCTAAATGTAAGACCAGAAACTATAAAACTCCTAGAGGAGAACATAGGTAAAACAATCTCTGACATACATCACAGCAGGATCCTCTATGACCCACCCTCCCAGAATATTGGAAATAAAATCAAAAATAACCAAATGGGACCTAATTAACCTTAAAAGCTTCTGCACATCAAAGGAAACTATTAGCAAGGTGAAAAGACAGCCTTCAGAATGGGAGAAAATAATAGCAATGAAGCAACTGACAAACAACTAATCTCAAAAATATACAAGCAACTCCTACAGCTCAACTTCAGAAAAATAAACGACCCAATCAAAAAATGGGCCAAAGAACTAAATAGACATTTCTCCAAAGAAGACATACAGATGGCTAACAAACACATGAAAAGATGCTCAACATCACTCATTATCAGCTTTCTTTATAGTCCAACTCTCAGATCCATACATGACCATTGGAAAAACCATAGCCTTTTCTAGATGGGCCTTTGTTGACAAAGTAATGTCTCTGCTTTTTAATATGTTGGTTAGGTTTGGTCATAACTTTCCTACCAAGGAGTAAGTGTCTTTTAATTTCATGGCTGAAATCACCATCTGCAGTGATTTTGGAGCCCAGAAAAATAAA
The DNA here is from genome assembly GCF_003369695.1 of Bos indicus x Bos taurus. Lineage (NCBI taxonomy): Eukaryota > Metazoa > Chordata > Mammalia > Artiodactyla > Bovidae > Bos > Bos indicus x Bos taurus. The sequence continues at coordinate 10,600 of NW_020867492.1, read as the reverse complement.
GTCAGCCACTGTTTCCACTGTTTCTTCTCCATATATTTGCCATGAAGTGATGGGACCAGATGCCATGATCTTCGTTTTCTGAATGTTGAGCTTTAAGCCAACTTTTCCACTCTCCTCTTTCACTTTCATCAAGAGGCTCTTAGTCCTTCTTTATTTTCTGCCCTAAGGGTGGTGTCCCTGAGGTTATTGATATTTCTCCCCGGCAATCTTGATCCAGCTTGTGCTTCTTCCAGCACAGTGTTTCTCATCATATACTCTCCATATAAGTTAAATAAGCAGGGTGACAATATACAGCCTTGACATACTCCTTTTCCTATTTGGAACCAGTCTGTTGTTCCATGTCCAGTTCTAACTGTTGCTTCCCGACCTGCATACAGATTTCTCAAGAGGCAGGTCAGGTGGTCTGGTATTCCCATCTCTTTCAGAATTTTCCACAGTTTATTGTGATCCAGACAGTCAAAGAGTTTGGTATAGTCATAAAGCAGAAACAGATGTTTTTCTGGAACTCTCTTGCTTTTTCCATGATTCAGCGGATGTTGGCAATTTGATCTCTGGTTCCCTCTGCCTTTTCTAAAACCAACTTGAACATCTGGAAGTTCACGGTTCACATATTGCTGAAGCCTGGCTTGGAGAATTTTGAGCATTACTTTACTAGCGTGTGAGATGAGTGCAGTGATTTCGGATCTCCTCCAAATAAAGTATCTCATTGTTTCCATTGTTTCTCCATCTATTTGCCATGAAGTGATGGGACTGGATGCCATGATCTTCATTTTTTGAATGTTGAGTTTTAAACCGACTTTTCTCTCTCCTCTTTCACTTTCACCAAGAGCTCTTTAGTTCCTCTTCATTTTCTGTCATACGGGAGGTGTCATCTGCATATCTGAAGATATTGATATACCACGTAGTTGTGTAATAATCTTACATTCCTTGTTTCATGACACAAAAATATTTTCTCCTAATGGTGTTTATGTTGAAATAATCATTCTAGAAAAGTGCTCATTATAATGTAGTTACAATACATTGAATATATGCAAACTAAATCATCCAGCTTTGCTTTAGTTCTTAAAATGGACATTCCATATACTGGTCTTAATACACTGATTGTGCCATTGGATGTTCTTCCTTTTTATCTAGAAACGATTTGTTGCTTCATAAATATATAAGCTGTTGCTAAGTCACTTCAGTAGTGTCTGACTCTGTGCAACCCCAGTAGACGGCAGCCCACCAGGCTCCCCCATCCCTGGGATTCTCCAGGCAAGAACACTGGAGTGGGTTGCCATTTCCCTCTCCAATGGATGAAAGTGAAAAGTGAAAGTGAAGTCGTTCATTCGTGTCCGACTCTTAGCGACCCCATGGACTGCAGCCTACCAGGCTCCTCCGCCATGGGATTTTCCAGGCAAGAGTACGGGAGTGGAGTGCCACCGCCTTCTCCGGAAATATATAAGCTAGCATCGTTCTATTCTATGCACAGAATTCTATTTTTTCCTTCATGTTTTCTATTATCCAGCTTCTTGTATTCCTTTGTTCATGGAATACTTTTTAATGTGCTGCTTCATTTATGTTCATTCCCATCTTGATAGACTGAGGCCTTCTGCCAATCATTTCATGGCAGTCTCAAAATTAGCATTAGCAATTTAGATACAGTATGAATAAAGAGCATCCAACTGCAAAGAATCACAACAAAGGCAGAGAATGAAAATGCTAACTGTGGGCACTAATGCAGCACAAATTTTATATTTTACTCAGGGGTGAGTGTTATGCCTGGCATAAACAGCAAACGGGGGTATGAGCAGTTTATTTCTGAAATTTTACAATAGGTTTATAAAATAAAAAAGTATAGCTCAATGGGAGATACACTATATAAACATTGAACTTATAAAATGATACTCAAAAGTTGGCAATTTTTACTCCCAAATATTGCAAGGATAGTCCTATTAGAATGGTCCCAAGTTGATGGAATATGACATAAGGTAACTTTTGTTGTTACATAATCAAGATTGAGTCATAAAGATGTCATATAACAAATAAATATAAGAACTTTCATATTCCAGAATTTCAAAATTCATTAGCTGAAAGTTTGTAAAATTTTTCGTTTATAAAATCTACTAATATAGAAGACACCATTATTTAAAATGTTATGGTAGAGTAAAACAAAGTTTCCAAGTATGTGTTACCGCTAAAGCTAGTTCTGTTTAAAGTAAACTAGTATTGTATTATTTCCTATGCTGAAACTTAGGAAAATAATCCATTTTAATAGATTCCTATACCTGATCAAAAATGAAATCAAGAAAACAGTATAAATAAAGTATACTTTATACTTTAAAATATATATGGGATAAATATATGGGGAAAATATAATTTCTCCAATGAGTTGGAATAGTACTTAAAATGATAAGCTAATCAATGGATTTGTGTATGTGTGTGTATGTTTATGTGTGTGCATGTGGTGATATATTTTTCTGTTCTTTACAAGGAAAATGTAGCTACATAAAGATGTCTATTTTCTTTTTATTCCTTTTTATTTTCAAAATTTTACTTGAGCTTTAAAGGATCTCGAGTTTTTACAAATAAAATGTACTAAACCCACATAGAAAGTTTTAAAAAGTAATGTTAAAAATTACACAGTATGAATACTTTTACCCAAAATGTAGTAATCAGCACATTTGCAAGCATTTATTTCTGAAATCAACATATAAAGCAACTAGCACTATTTCAAGTGAGTGCAGATGTATGGATCTTTATTTAACATTGGATTGTAATCTTCCTGTTGAGAGAGTCATTAATCCTGGCAATGGGAATTTCACCATGGCCTTGAAAATGGCTTACCCACAACCTGCCACCTTTAATTATTCCTGACAACATGGACTTTGTCAGCAATATTCCCTTCTCTATACTGAAGAATACAGAAACACCAGAATGAGACAATTAATGCTTATCCTTTTACAAAAACTTCTATTAAATCTTTACTTATTGAAAATAATGGACTCAGGTTTCCCTCATTCAGGGAAAAGTGAAAGTAAGGGTTATCTTTCTACCTACATAGTGATTTTTCTTTTTTGTTTAAATTGTTGTGCATTATATACGGGCTTCCCAGGCAGCTCTAGTGGTAAAAAACCCGACCCGCCAATGCCAGGAGACATAAAAGATGCAGGTTCAGTCCCTGGGTGGGGAAGATCCCCTGGAGGAGGGCATGACAACCCACTCCAGTATTCTTATCTGGAGAATCCCATGGACAGAAGAGCCTGGTGGGCTAACATTCCATGCATCTCAAGAGTTAGACACAACTGAAGCGACTTAGCACCACGTGACTTTATAGCTTATATTAATGTAATTTTTGGAGAAGGCACTGGCGACCCACTCTAGTAACTCTTGCCTGGAAAATCCCATGGGCGGAGGAGCCTAGTAGGCTGCAGTCCATGGGGTTGCTAAGGGTCGGACATGACTGAGTGACTTCACTTTCACTTTTCACTTTCATGTATTGGAGAAGGAAATGGCAACCCACACCAGTGTTCTTGCCTGGAGAATCCCAGGGACGGGAGCCTGGTGGGCTGCCGTCTATGGGGGTCACACAGAGTCAGACACGATTGAAGCAACTTAGCAGCAGCAGCAGCAATGTAATTCTAAAAGCTAGACTGAAATAATATTCACAATTAGAAGAATAAAATATATGAATCTTTTTCTAAAGGGGCATGCCGGTTTTGTGGGGCCTGAATTCTTTGTTTTGGGAGTCCTCCTTTAAGAAAAGAATACAAAATATTTCACTTTGGCAAATTTTACAAATTTGTGTGCTGATTGAACACTTCCAAGATAACTTCTGTTTGTTTAGTAACTAAGCCGTGTCCACCTCTTTTGCATCCCCATGGACTGTAGCCCTCCAGGCTCTTTCTCTGTCCATGGAAACTCCTGGATAAGAACACTGGAGGTTATTTCCTTCTCCAAGGATAATTCCAAGATAACTTTAAGGCTTTGGAATAAGTCCATATGTGTAAAGAGTACTTGTCTTTAGGATTTATGTAGCTTCATACCAAGTCTATCTCTGAATTCTTGTACAAATGGACCTGTAATAAGAAATATAGTTTGTAAGTGGGTTGTATTAGAACATGAGAGGAAGATTCATATTTTAAGTGATTTATTGAGGAAGAAAGGATGGAAACACACAGGACAGATCAGGGGACTAACAAGCAAGAATGCAGTCTTGGCCAGAGACCAGCCAATCCCAAAGGTTAACACACAGAACTGGTCTCATCTCAAGTCAGGGAACACGCTTCGTTCCCCAGATCAGTCATTCCTGTCTATGAGCTGCTGGAGGGGAAAAAACCATATTCCCTCTGTGAAGACTTCTGTCTTATAGGCAAGTCTCCAGAAAAATGGAAGTTCTGAGCTGTTTACAGCCAACATTCACAGCAAGCTAGGGGATGAACCTGGCAAGACACAAATAGCACCCACCAGAGGACATCTTTGTATTTAAAAATATTTCAAAGCACCTTTCAATACTAAGTGAACTTTTAGTATTTATATACTAATATGATATAATGATCCAATGATATAATAATAATTTTGGTGCCATGTACTCAACTCTTGTGACCCTATAGACTATAGCCTGCCAGTCTCCTCTGTCCATGGAATTTTCCAGAATACTGAACTGGATTACCATTTCCTCCTCTGGGGGACCTTTCCAACCCCACAGATTGAAACCTGTATCTCCTGTGTCTCCTGAATTTCAGGCAAATTCTTTACCCTCTGAGCCATCAGGTAAGCCCAATAATTATTACTGAACTAGTATTAACTGAGGGGAATTCCCTGGTGGCTTAGAAGGTAAATTGTCTACCTGCAATGCAGGAGACCTGGGTTTCAATATCTGGATTGGGAAGATCCTCTGGAGAAGGAAATGGCAATCCACTCCTGTATTCTTACCTAGAAAATTCCACTGACAGAGGAGCCTGGTAGGTTACAGTCCATGGGGTTGCAGAGTTGGACATGACTGAGGAACTAACACACACAACACTTTAATAAGTGATAGTTCTAGAAAGCATCAGGCATCTATCTTGTTATTTTTGCCAACATTCACTTAACTTGCACAAAACTGTGCAAGTTGGTATTCCATAACCTTCTAGGAAGTCATTCAGATCTCAAACATTGAAAATAAATTATTTGTTTTAACATTTTCTCCAAAGACAGACATACAGTAACTTGAGACAACAGCGTCTTTTCCAGCTGGATCAGAGCTGCCATCTAGGCTAGCAGTAAGCCTGATCATTTATAATTATGATGTCTCTTTGGGTACTGGATATAATTATTATCTGGTAACCAACAATGTTATAGAGATCATGCTGGTGTTCTATCACAGGAGTTTATCACAGGGTAAGCTTTCTTCCATTTTAAGATAAAGTCAAGTCCTATCAGAATATAGTATTAAAGTTCATTGCTATGCAACGAAGTACCTCAAACTTAGCATCTTAAAACACCTCCAGGTTTTTGGGTCAGAGGTATTGGCTGGACTCAAACTGAATGTTCTTGAGGTCAACACACACTTTAAGCTATATATTCCTATATATAGGAATTGCAACACTAATCAAATTTTATGTGATATACACACATTCAACATTTAAATCACAACAATTGTAAATTTTCCACTAACTTAATTATAGTTTGTCCAGGCACTGTTTTAAAATTTGGACATATAAGTGCAATATATAGAGAATTAAAGGTATAAGTAGATATAGAGTTAGATAAACAAGTAGATATAAAGACAAGGTATGATATATCTATTATATATATATATATATATATATATATATATATATGTATGTATGTTTTAATTACTAAACTGCCCTCATGAACTTATTCTTCAGTCCTCTTCCTCTTACAGGCTTTTCATGATTTAGTAAATGGAATTATATGACTAAATGTATCAGAGTCATTTCAACTAATCTTTTCCCCTTCTGTCTCACAGTCAGTCTGCAAAACTTCCTGGCAGTAAGATAGTTTCAAAATATACTCAGACTTCAGCCCCTTCTAATCACTTGAATTGTTACCAGGTCAATGTAACCATCATTCCTCATTGACAAATTGAAATAACTTTATCTTCCTGTTTCAACCCCCACCCACACCTCAACCACAGTCTACTGTCTACACAGCAGCCAGAATACTCCTGTAACATGAAGACACATCAGGTCTGTCCACTCAAAATGCTGCAATGGTTTTCCACCTGATTGTACTGAGTTAAATCATCCTCCATTTTAACAATCTTTGACCATCCCCATTATACCCTCTCTGTCCCCACCACTCTCTCATCTAGCTCTGACCATCATAGCCTCTTCATGTCTTTCCTCTGACATGCTAAGCAATGCTTTTCCTTCAGGACTTTTGTACCTGCACATCCCTTATCTGGCGCACTCTTCCCCAGATATACACATCTAATGATTATCTTTTTAAAATCTTTGCTCAAATTATACCTTCACAATTAGACCAACCAAGTCCAGGATATTTGAATTTGAAATTGCACTCCCATCCTGAAGCCATTTTATTGTCCTTTTTGTCTCACCATAGCATTTATTGTCATGTAACATAGTATGCATGCACACTTAGTCACTCAATCGTGTCTGACTCTGCAATCCTGTGGACTATAGCCATCAGCCTTCTCTGTCCATGGAATTCTCCAGGCAAGATTATTGGAGTGGGTTGCCTTTTCCTTCTCCACTAACATAGGATATAGTTTTATCATTTGGAACTTATCACCTGTCTTTAACTTTAGAATGAGAATAGTTACATGAGAATAAGGATATTGGCTTTTAAAATTCAGAGCAGTTGATACAGCACTTTGAAAAATGACCTTTCTCAATCTAGTTATATTAAAAATATGTAATTGATTTGTTGATCAAATAAGCATAAATAGAAAGCTATAATTATAGTGATATAGCATACTGTTATATTCATGAATGATTCTGTTTCAAATTTTTTATTTTCTAAATCAGTTAAAGTAAATAGTGAGTGTATGGAAACCAATTTGAAAAGTAATGATTCAAATGGGTCTTTTAAACACACAAGTCACTGAGTTTTTTTTTTTTTTAATATCAAATGATATAATACTAAATTAGTTGCAGAAAAACAATATTAACTCTCTAGTAAATTAGTATTTGGATTTTTTTCAAGAGAGAATTGCAATTCATTTTCATAAAGTTCAAACATTTATTTATTAAATTCTAAACAGATATATGGGTTTCCCTGGTGGCTCAGACAGTAAGAATCATCTGCAATGCAGGACTGGGTTCCATCCCTAGGTTGGGAAGATCCCCTGGAGAAGAGAATGGCTATCTACTCCAGTATTCTTGCCTGAAGAATTCCATGTACAGAGGAGCCTGGCAGGCTGCAATCCATGAGGTTGCAAAAATTCAGACACGACTGAGCAACTAACAGTTAAGTTTTTTTTTTAAACAGATGCATTACACTTTAAACCAAACAAGTACTGATAAAAATATCTTCTATTGAAGCCATCCAACCATTTAAATCTTTGAATATAGAAAGCGAATTACACATCTGCAGACTTTATCTAAAAATCACTTTCTAAATTAGGAAGTAATTGAAGTAATGAATCTTTCTATCTTTATGATGTACTTACATTTCTTATCTCAGTTTTAAGCATACATAATGTTTTTGTAAAAAAAAAAAAAAAAGCGCTAATGAATTAACCTTTGCATCTAATATACAACATGTCAGGGGAAATGTATTGTAACCCCAAACTATCTGCCATAATCAAATGCCCCTTATTTGCCCAAATTTGCTATTCAAAAAATGTTCCAATCCGTCTTCCAGAATTGCATGTCACAGTGGGCTGGCCTTTCAATTATCAAGTCTCATGTTTGCAAGATCATAATGCAAAGGGAATACTTGGACTTTCCTGATTTGTAATGCAGGTGACAGTTGATGAACCCATTTCTACTGCAAGTTGGGTAATGTCTTTGTAAGACCATACTGTGTTAAGAGTTCACTTGCGTACAACAGCTAAGGCTAAGGTAGGTTAATGGATGATTGAGGAGAGTGGCTTTTATGAAGTTTGGTGTTATATATTATATATATATATATATATATATATATATGAAGGAAATGACAACCCCACTCCAGTATTCTTGCCTGGAGAATTCCATGGGTCAAGGAGCCTGGTGGGTGGCAGTCCAAGGAGTTGCAAGGAGTCAGACATGACTGAAGCAATGGAACACAGCACACACACACAATCACACTCACACTCACACACACAGACACACACACACTCACACATATGGGCTTCCTGGTGGCTCAGCAGTAAAGAATCTTCATGCCAATGCAAGAGATGTGGGTTCAATCTCTGAGTCAAAAACATTCCAGTATTCTTGAATGGGAAATCCTACAGACAGAGGAGCCTGGCAGACTACAGTTCATCGGGTCGTGAAGAGTTGGATATCACTTAACAACTAAGCAATGACAAAGTATACACACACACACACACACACACACACACACACACACGGGGAAATACTAAGAATATATCAATCAGTTGTAATTGAATATCTGACATAAAAATCACAATTCACATTAAACAAATTATACTCGTGCATTTTCAAATATTGCAAAATATCAGAAAAAGATGTTATTAATGAAAGTAAAACACCCAGGTTTCATTTGTATATAAATAATCCTTGTTCCACAGGTCAAAGCAGCATTAACAAACATTGTTCACAAAAGATGCTTTGTGAATTTTGCAAGTATTAATACTTAAAAATAAATTTCTGAAAACATTCATTTTTGATTTAATATTGTCAAGTAAGTACATGAACAATTTGGATTATTTCTTAAATGAAATTAGTGAAATAAAATTCACATGATGAAGACACTTTTAAAAGGCCAATTTCAGTCCCTTGGACTTCAAGGAGTTCAAACCAGTTAATTCTAAAAAATCAACCCTGAATACTCATTGGAAGGACTGATGCTGAAGCTGAAGCTCCAATATTCTGGCTACCTGATGCAAAGAGCCAACTCATAGGAAAAGACCCTGATGCTGGGAAAGATTGACGACAAAAGGAGAAGGGGTGACAGAGGGTGAGATATTTAGATAGCATCACTGACTCAAGGGACATGAATATGAACAAACTCTGGGAGCTAGTGGAGGACAGAGGTGCTTGGCCTGCTGCAGTCCATGGGGTCGCAAAGAGTTGTACACAACTTGGCAACTGAACACAACAGCAAATAAAATACAGAAGATGAGACTGGTTACACATCAATGAAATAAAAGTGAAAGGGAAAGTGAACCTAACACTAATGTACACATAAAAATATTTAAGATGTTAAATTTTATATTGTACTTATTATCATAATTAATTACATTTTTCATAAAGAAGGGGATTAAAAGAGAGACAAAGAAGAGCAAAGATAGAGACACATTACTAGGAACAGGCAATGTGACCATAGTGGTTTAAGTATGGAGCTAGGAATGTCAGGTAAAGTCCGGAGTCCACAGGAGCTGGAAGAAGCAGGAAGGACCCTCTCTGAGAGCATCAGAGGGAGTATGACCCTGCTGACACCTTGAGTTCAGACTCCAGCATCCAGAGCTGTGAGGAAATAAATTTCTGTAGTTATAAGATACTCAGTATGTAACAATTTACTGTGGCAGCCATAGGAGATAGTATACCCTTCGAAACCAATTCTGCTTTGATTAAACAGGGAAAGGAAATAATGAAAAAGGTAAACAGTTCTTCCCTGGTGGCTCGGATGGTAAAGAATCTGCCTGCAGTGCAGGAGACCAGGGTTCATTCCCTGGGTTAGGAAGATCCCCTGGAGAAGGGAATGGCAACCCACTCCTGTACATGATGTTGCAGAGTCAGACACAAATGAGCGACCTTCATCACTACTATACAATAGCTCAAGGAATAACTGGGATGGCTGGAGAACCAGTTTGGAAAACAAGCACTTGTCAAGACATGCTGAGAACTAAGACCACAGACTTAATCACTCGACAGGCAACATCCAGAGAGGGAGTGTGTTAGCTGGCAGAATTCACACAGGAGGCAGAATTGGACACTGGAAAATGGACACTGGACAAATACCTTGGTAGAGTACTGACCTCAGTCCTCAGAAACTGCTGCAGCAGTGGCTGCCTACCTAGTTCACATATACAAACTGGGGACCTCCTCAAAGCAAATTGATTAAAAATTGAAGTCCCTTCTTATAAGCAGAATATTGTCTCTTACAAAAGGAAGTAAATTAATCCATCCAGCTTTTCACATTATGATAAATCACACCTAGGTAATACTTCATTACTCTTGAATCTCTAAGAGAGCATTAATCCTATAATTATAATTGATGTCAGATTTGTACCCTTCATAGACCCCAGACTGAAACTAGTCCAATTTGCAGTGTGCAGATCTAGTTACAATTGCTTTCAACACTGTCAAACATCCTCATTTATTCTAAAAGGTAAAAATGAAATTAAAAATAACACACTATAAAAAATGTTTATGTGGCAATCTGTAGATTGAGCTGAGAAGTGAGTGATTGATATATATTTTTAATTAATTTATTTATTTTAATTGGAGGGATTGCTTTACATATATTATAATGGTTTTTTTGC